>NC_081533.1:30803441-31103441 GCF_030273125.1 Centropristis striata
TGACAGCAGAGGTGGACAGACTCTGTTCGTGTCACAGTGTGTGATGTCATCGCTCAGAGTGTAGAGGGAGAGAAAACATTGTCAAAAAATAAATTTTAAAACTGCGCTCCAGGCTGCAAATTCCACTCTACAGAAATAATTTATACATAGAAACGTAGGAAAATTTGTCTTCTCACTCACAATCCTCTGGTAAAGCTGTCAGAGTTATAGTTTGGGCGTAAGACGCATAGATGCTCCACCAACACGCACCAACAGCCTCATTGGCTCCCATATTAAAAACGCAGGAAGATTTCTAAAAGAAGGGAGATGTTACAGTTTTTTTAGATCGCTCTAACAAAGCTATTTTTTTATTTTTCTTTAAAAAAATCATATGTAGACGTTCAGGACGAACTCGGGACGCTCAAAGTGAAGTCGGATCAATGATAGGTATTATGGTTTTGCCAAAATTGCTTTCTGTTCAAGGCCAGAAATTCCAGTCCACCTCTGGCTGCTGTCACTCTTTCATTAACAGGTGTCAGTTAATTCTGTTGATTGCTTTGATCTGATTGCCTTTGATCTTTGATGTGTTTACAGTTACAGATACACACACACACATCTCTGAAGAATCTCATCATAGTGTACACACACCGGCAGTAGCCCCCGTGGCCCTTTCAAAATTTCCCCAGAGGAAATTTTCTAGTTACTAAATATAATATATTGCTTTCATTTATATTTAAAAAAAAAAGATTAAAGATACAGCAACATTTCTTAAACTGTCACATAATATTAGTTCCATCTTACTTTCTTCTCTTTACTGCTGTTTTGTTCACACTAATCAAGAAACTGTCAAATGTTTTTACAATAAATGAAATCTTTAAAAACAAACATAATAAACTTACAGACGAGCTGCTGAAGAGGTGTTTGCCCCATCGTACCACTTTGAGATGTGACATCGGACAATTTGAATGTTGGTTTAGAGAAGTTAAAACTACCGTTTCCTCTGTGAAGGCAGCTGCAGCAGCCCTGTGGTTTCATGGGAAAGGTGGTCACTTCTCTTTCCTTAGAATCAACAAGAAGAAAACTGTTGATTGTTATCTAATATTCCTAATGAAGGATATTTCCACGTTTGGATTTGATGAGATTGTAGTCGTCATGACCCTGAAGTTACAGACATCATCTTTGTTTCTAAAAAAGAGTTTATTGCTATAAAGACATCTGGAGCTTAGAAAGAGGTGAGACCTCTGCAGCCTGCTGCTCCTCTCTCTCACAGGATACATGTAGGCACCTGGTTCGGTAACCTTAAGTAGTAATTTTAGCTATTTTACATAAAAAAGAGTGTGTTCATTGAACATGGTCTTTTTTGGATGGTATTCATGATCACAAACATCTTGTAAAGGACCTCTTCAATAACCATAAGAACCTCCTAATATAACCTGCTCAATGACAAGTAGAACATCCTAAAGAACCACTGAAACCTCCTCAGTGATCACGCTTTATTTTAAATGACACATAGAATAAAGAGATTCTGACACAAGTATCATCATTTTGACACAAGTTTGTCACTTTTTATAACAGAAACGATGATACGTTCAAGAACTGTCAGAAAGTTCAAAGTCCCACAATAGTGCCTGTTTTTACAGTATCTTTCTGTGATAAACGGTGTGTTTTTGGCAATTTTATTCAACTAAAATATACTTTTTAAGAGGATTAACAACCACACTCACAGGATAATCTGAACAACTTTCAGCTTTCATTTTGACCAAAAACAGAGAAACAGGGTGCAAAAGCTGCTACAGGGATTTTCGTCAAATTTCAGCCCTCGGTTCTTTATTGTGACTGTTTCCCCTCGAGTCCTCTGCAGATCAGAAACAAACGAGGACCCAGAACCATAGACTGTCTATAAATAATGGAAGTAGTCACCGTGACGTCACCCATTGGTTTGTGGCTCGTTGGAAGCATCAAGTTCAGCGTGACACTTGTCGCCATCTTACGTCGCCATCTTGTTTTTAAAGGGTCAAAGTTATGAGACCAAACCGGTAAACGTCCTTTTTTTATATCTATATAACGTTATATATAACTTTATTGACACGTTGCCGTGGATACGCATTGTTCTGCTTCTCTCCTGATGACGGCTCGCCTTGTTAGTAACCTGTCAATCAAAGGTAGCCACGCCCCAAATCATATGATTTTTTATCTTCTATTTTCTTCTAAATGGGGCCATTATTTACACTATTAACATCAAATTGTCTTGAAGGAGATTTTTACTAGTGATTGAGACCATAGTGTTGTCCTAAATAAATTTCTGAGGTAATAAGTCAAGTGAGAAGTTTTCTCATTAATGGACAGAAATGTTTTTGCAGCCAAACTCAGCGCCCCCTGCTGGAATTTTCGGTAGAATGCAGCTTAAGGCACTTCCTGGTTTGCCTCCCTGCTCAGACCAGGAGGTTGCTGCCTGGTTTTTCCCCAGGAGGACAGTCGTGCTTCTCTCCTGGTCAGCAGTCATCAGTTTTTCCCAGGTCTGGTCTACTACTGCATAAAAAGAGGTGGTGATGTTCCCAAAAACTATTTCCCCATCCCTCCCCCGCAGCTGACACCAAACCACACCCCGCTGTGATTGAGGTAGTCAGTGGAAGGATAGTGAGGTTTTTGACTTGAGGTATTTGGAGTGGACTTCTGTGCATTTTAAACTTGAGGGCTCACATCGTAACTTGTCTATGTTCAAAGATCAACACGGTCTCACAGGAATCCGTGAAATAGTCACAGATTTGCTTAACTCAAAATCCGTGGAATAGCCACGGAATCACGCAAATTTCCGTGAAACTGACACGGATTTCGCTACAATGCAAGTTAATGACAGTCAAATCCCGTGGCTATTCCAACATACAAAGTGATTATGTACATTCACTGAGTGAATATTTAAGAGTTGATGAAGACGATAGCAGTGAGAGAGACAATGAAGAGGAGTTTGGAGTAGATGGAGATGGGAGTGAACTTGATGAAATGAAAAGCATGGAAGCTTTCTGCTTTAACCCTCTATGGTACGGTGTTGCCCTCAGGCAACATGCCCATTTTTGGCCTGTTAAATTTCTACAATGCATGTTTTTGAGTGATGCAATTTTAAAAAGAGGGAAGAGTATAGGGAACCAATAGCAATGCTCTAATTTGTCACATGACCTCCAGGAGGCCATATTGAGACCCTTTTTTGCAGACTTTTCCAAAGGAAACAACTTTGCCATTTTGCGGCACAAAAAAAATCACTCAAAACGTCATTTTGTGGCCCTTTTCCATCTGGAAAAAGATATATTCCTTCTAATAGGTGAATAAACCTTTTCATAGTTTCATGCAATTTATTTTCTAATTAAATAATGGAACTTGTTAAAATGCAACTGTTGCCCTGAGGCAACAACGTACCATTATGGAATCAGCATGGCAGCATGAGATGCTGGTAGTGTATGTTTATGTATTCATATAATGTTATAAAGCATAGCATTCATCATCATTTTGTTTTGATCTTTACAATTTAACAAAGATATATTTGATGTTGGTTGCAGTAAAGTTCAGGCTATTACTATACCCTGTAGGCCATAGTCTACTATTATACTGAACTTTATGTCTTATTTGCTTATAATTTCCACACATGGCAACAGGCAACAAACCGCGAAAACTTACGAAAAAAATAAAATAAAAATTTTCAGATTATGTTTATTTAGTCTATTTTAAGACAAATAAACACTCCAATTTTTTTTCCTAACTGGCATCATAATGCATACCATAGAGGGTTAAAATATCTAAAAAAGCCTGCAGATGTTCAGAAGTACAACATGAACTACTCTCAGAGATCGGTGGAGCTCTGTTTCTCTATTGTTTTATCTATCTGTTTCTCTATTGGGCTTTCTTGACCAGATCTGAGATGTCTCAAGACATTAGGAGCACTCATTCCACAGATGTGGGAGTAAGTAAGTTGTTCTATCAGTTTAATGTTTTGCAGTTACTGGTTTTGTCCACTGGAGGACAGTAAGTTCCTATGACTGACTAACTGACATCTCAATCAGATACAACAGCACAAACACTTTCCATTGAAAAGATGGTAACTAAAATTAAGTTGTAATCACCAGAATTCTAAAAAGTAATTGTTACCGGAAAAGTCTTTTAACTCATGAATGAAAAAACAGACACAAATGTTATTTATGGGTTTATTTTTGCCATTTCATTTTTTTGTTACACCACTTCAACTTTGACATTATATTGTGTGTTCAGCCAGTGCAACATGGTCTCACAGAAATCCGTGAAATAGCCACGGATTTCGCTTGACTCAAAATCCGTGGAATAGTCACGGAATCGCTCAAATTTCCGTGAAACTGACACAGATTTCGCTACAATGCAAGTTAATGACAGTCATATCCCGTGGCTATTCCAACATACAAAGTGATTATGTACATTCACTGAGTGAATATTTAGAAAATAAAACATATATTTCTCGCTAGAAATGTGATCAAAATCCATTTTTATGCAGAAACAAAGACAAAATATTAATTTTTTCACTAAAAATGAGAGAACTGTCCGCCATGTTTTTTGTTCTGACCGCCGGAACCTTGAAAGTCACGTGACTTGGAACAAGCCAATAGGAAAAAATATTAACTTGCATTGTAGCGAAATCCGTGTCAGTTTCACAGAAATTTGAGCGATTCCGTGGCTATTCCACGGATTTTGAGTTAAGCGAAATCCGTGGCTATTTCACGGATTTCTGTGAGACCAGGTTCGCCAGTGGGTTAGATATGCCTTAATTAAAAAAAGAAGTATCTATATGGTATATTTACACTAACAGTGGTCACAGAGTTAGATGTGAAGAGGGTGGGACTGATAGAGCACCAGTAAGGGTTCACTCAGGGAGCCTCTGGCCAGACAGTAAAGACTCTGTGTGAGGGCTTCATGCAGGACCAGACTCCCACTCTCATCTGTGTAACGCAGCTGAAAGCCCACTACCTCCAGAGGCTTCACAGGAAGAACAGCTGACACATCAAACACATCATATCCGGATGAGGATCGCTGGTCCAGGGTCAGCAGTCTCTCCTCGATGGCAGGACTTTCTTTCAGAGCTCCCCGTGAAGCTGTGACACTGTGTAGGGTGACGGTCACGCTGATGGGATAGGGATGCAGCGTTTTCCTAAACAGAACCAGCTCCACGCCCAGCATGGAGGGGTTGAGGCTGCTGACATTAAACCAGATCCATCCTGGAGGAGCTTGATGTGGACCTGAGGGACCCAAAAATAAAGAGAAAATTAAAGACTTTGACAATTTGGCCTAAAACAGGAAAAATCACCAATATGGTTCATGAACTGTTAAACCAGGGGTGTCAAACTCTGGCCCGCGGGCCAAATTTGGCCTGCAGTGTAATTTTATTTTATACTATATATATTTATACAAATTATTATATTATTATTGTACTATAAAAGCTGACCCACCGGTATTATACGGCGCATTTACCGCTAATACTACAAATCCCACAATGCCCTGCTGTTGTTTTGGCGCGTCAATCAGGACAGGACCCAGAAACGCTCCTCTGTGACAGTCGTCATAGCAACCTCAAGCTAGAGCTGTCTCCCAGCTACCCCTTCCCAAAAATGGCGAAAAGAAAGGCAGAATTTATTAACCTGTTGAAAAAGTTTATTTTGATATTTAAATCAGAAGGATGCAAATAGAAAAGAGGCATATGATTTTTATTTAGTTTTTATTTAATAAATTAATGACATTGATGTGTTTTTTATTTGAAATTTGATTTTGCATGTCTGCACTATTTAGTTATATATTGTATGTTTATAAGCGTTGCTGGTTCCATATTTAATGTTAAAGCAAAACATGTTTGGTATATATTAAAAGGTTTATTTGTTCAATGTTGGCCCGCGATTTTATTCAAGTTTTAAATTTTGGCCCATTGTGTATTTGAGTTTGACACCCCTGTGTTAAACCATTAACTTTGTTTGCATACTGAGTTCTGGTTATGGGCAAGGTTATAATAGTTTTGGATTTTTTATTTGTCTTAGTTTTAATTTGGTTGTGAATTTTTGTTTTCAAATTCAGTTTTATTTAGTTTTTAGGGTGAGTTTGTTAGTTTTTGTTTAGTTTTGTTTTTGAAAATGCTGCGTTTTAGTTTAGTTTTTATTAGTTTTAGTGTTAGTTTCTTCTAATGGGGTATTTGTTGGATGCCAGATTCAATAAGGTCACAATAAATGTTGCCTTTATTTCCTTTGTCTGATCCATCTCAGCCCCAATAAGTTTACTAAGCCATAAAACCAGATAGATTAAATAGATTTCATATCAACCAAAAAGGTTTATGTATGAAAAAAGTTAACAAAGACGGAAAGAGTTGATCAGGTTGTTGATTGTGGCCTGTGGAATGTCGGTCCACTCCTCTTCAATGGCTGTGGGAAGTTGGTGGATATTGGCAGGAACTGGAACACACTGTTGTATACACCAATCCAGAGCATCCCAAACATGCTCAATGGGTGACTGGTGAGTATGCTGGCCATGCAAGAACTGGGATTTTCAGCTTCCAGGAATTGTGTACAGATCCTTGCAACATGGATATCATGATATTGGCAACATTCCTACCTATGACATAGTGGCGCAAGGGTTTCCCATTAATGACCTAGACTGTGGCGGCCTGCCATAGTCTCAGGTGCTGTGCTAATGTCACATTTCAAGCTACTGAAAGTATATCTACACTATTACTATTACACTCTACTCACACTCACACACTGAATATACCGGGCTGCCCAGCCCACTGAGCTTCAAAACAATTACCTAGTTGTCTGTAATGTATCAGTCCCGTCCCCACATCATCTCTCTGTGTGCGTCTGCGTGTGCGTGAGCCGAACTAAATACTATCAACCTCTCCGGGCTGTCAGATCCAAACACACTGTTTCATTGTGTCGTTCGTTAGCCGTGTGCTTTCAAAATCAGAGCACAGAATCCACCACAGAATTTACAAGAAGACTGTCAAAATAAGATGCCTTAAATAAAACATACAATAAACTTTATTCTCCTTTACAATAATTAATTAAAATAGGTAATGATTAAGATCAGTGTATATGATGGAATAGTGGTGTGAGAGGCACCAAATTTGGGCTTTTATTAAAAAATTAAAAAGAATTATGCCCCCAGACCCCCCTAGCCAGCTGTTTTCCAACACTGTGTGGCAACTCCATGTCCTAGTGGAAAGCCCAGTTGATTGTGAAAAATGTTATGTGAGGTTTTTGCTCACATTTAGCTCTCAAAGTGGATGAGATTTATCACATTGTACTATAAAATGTACACATTTTTCTCAAGGGGGGGCGGCTAGATGGTTAGATTTAGAGTAATCTTTTTGTATTTGGCAACTGTTGAGATTTGCAATTTACACTACATTTAGATTTGATTGATTTTTTTTGTGTCACGATTTTTATTTATTTATACAGACTAAAAAAAATAATTTCCCATATATTTTTTGGTATTTTTTAATATTGTCAAGAAAATAGTTATCGCAAAAATATTGTGGAATCTTTAAGGGCCATATCGCCCAGCCCTATTAGTATTTTTTTTTTTAAAGTTTCTGAAATTGTGGAAGATGATGTAAAGACAAAGTTAAGGATCAAAAATGATTCTATACATCTCGGTAAAATTTGCAGTCTAACATGACTTGTATATATCTTGTTAACACATGTTAAGGTTGCATTCATCAGTAATTTGATATGAATAATGGATCAACACACACGGACTGTGTGTATTGTAAAAAAAAAAAATGTAGCTTGTAGTGAGAGAATTATCAGCAGCTCTTCAGTGGTTTAGCCTGATTTCCAGTAGCAGGCAGCTGGTTGAGTGAAAAAAAACTCTGATTAAGCCCACCAAACACCTTTCAGCTTGTTGTTGGCAGCTCTAAACAAGCAGATATTTATCTCAGAAGTTGGTGGAGACCAAAAAGGAGCCAAAATAAAACTATGTACACTACTGGTCAAAAGTTTTAGAACACACCAACTTTTCCAGAATTTAATTGAAAATGATGCAGTTTAATGTCTCAGTGTACTCTGAAATTAATGCACATTTGCAACAGTTAAAATTCTTTATTGAGCATGATAGTGTTTTGAAAATGAAAAAAAGATTCAAAATCACATTTTATGTTGAACTAAAGGACTAAAAAAAGACACAAAATGACCAAAAAAAAGACACAAAATGACAAAAAAGACCCCAAAAGACACAAAATGACTTACAAAGACATGAAAAGAATTAAAAAATGGACAAAATAGCCCAAAACTCCATAGAGTTAAGTTGTTAACCCATTTCTTCTTGCATAATTCTGAAATGTACATTATTTTTCAGTTTTGGTTAAGCTTACCTTTTTTTATTTACCTCTGGCAGTTCACCACTTACCTTTGTACCCTTTCAAGCTGTTCATTTGACTTGAACTGCTTGAATTTCAATAAAAAATGGAAAAATTGGGGTGTTCTAAAACTTTTGACCGGTAGTGCATATAGTTGTGATTATTGAATGAAAGTACTAGATTACTACTTTAAACCAAGATGGTAATTAATTTAAATCCTTACCATCCACACTCCGAAAACTCTGCACCAGCGTTCCATCCGAACTCCCAAAGTCTTGTGTTTCCAGTGAGCTCAAACGCTGATAGATCCCTCTCATGTAGGGATGTGGCTTAGCCTGATGGCTTGCAGACACTTTATTGATATGTAGCATTTCCAAAATAGCTTTATTGCGCTCCTGGTCATCCTCTGCATCTCTGCGGTGATCCATCAGCAGCAAGCTTTTGACGGAGCACAACAAGAGGAAGACCAGCGTAACGTCAAAAAATCCAAAACAGACTTTTCGGAACATTCTGAGTTAAAATGATTTACAACCACTCTAATATGATCCAAATACCTGCTCTTTTTTAGTCAAAGTGCTGCTGAAACTTCCATCTGGCAGGGTGTTGTAACAGTCTGCACTAATAGGCATGAAGGAACCACAGGGGCTGTCAGGACTTAGTGAAGCGGTCCCGTTCTGACGCTGAGGAATGTACTTTTTTTCTTTCTTCTTTTTTTTAACAAACACTCTGAAATGGACTGTACTGAGCCACAGTCCTGCAGCCAAGGCTGATGCAATGACCGGAAAGACTCCACTTTGACTGTGTATGAACAATAAGGTATTCCTGTCCTGTCAAATCTCACAGTAATAAATATGATTTATTGATGTTTGATTGTTCCACACAAAAAGGTGGATAATATTCTATTAATTACCAACACTTTTTAAAATAACACAGAATAGAGAATATTAATATTTTCGGAATAAACGGTTACATTTTGAGATCTCTTGACATGTTGAGGATAAAGTTGTAATCTGTTAAGCAGAAATTTTGTAATTTAGAAGAACAATCATAAGAAGCACACTCATACTTTGACCAAAGATCTATATATTGATTAATAGGTCATTATATATAATGACCTATTACCATCCACACTACAAAACTATACCTATATATGCAATATGGCTTATTTTTCATTGAAGTACAATATAACTTCTGCAACATCTGCAAACGTATACACTGCCCCGAAATATATTGTACAGTACAGTCCAAAAGTTTGGACACACCTTCTCATTCAATGCGTTTCCTTTATTTTCATGACTATTGACATTGTAGATTCATCAAAACTATTAATGAACACATGTGGAATTATGTACTTAACAAAAAAGTGTGAAATAACTGAAAACATGTCTTATATTCTAGTAAGCAAAGGGTGGTTACTTTGAGGAATCTAAAATACAAGACATGTTTTCAGTTATTTCACACTTTTTTTGTTAAGTACATAATTCCATATGTGTTCATTCATAGTTTTGATGAATCTACAATGTAAATAGTCATGAAAATAAAGAAAACGCATTGAATGAGAAGGTGTGTGTCCAAACTTTTGGCCTGTACTGTATATCCGGCACATGTTTTTGCCTTGCAAATATTGTGCGATTTGCACTCAATCGGAATGATTTATCAAACTATTGAATAGCCATGTGGGCAAGCTGGGGCCTACTCTACCATTTGGTTAGGGCTGTTATCATCCCAATAAATGGCCTGCTCCACCTTTTAGCAGATACAATAGCTTTTCATCAACTCGTTTCATTACATTTCATTAAATGACCTGGTGGCACACCTGGTAGAGCACATACCACAGAGGCTAGCATGCGACCGGGGGTTCAAATCCAACTCGGAGCCCTTTCCTTCATGTTTTCCCCACTGTCTCCCCCTAAAAAAACTTTAAATATATCAATCAATGTAAATGCCAAAGGTAAAGTAGTGATGAGGACAATGTTAACACTGGTGAAGTGACAATGAAGCTTCGTGAACCATTTTCTTTATTTTCTGAGTCCACTAGATGGCGCTGTTTGTTCAACAATGGCTGAAAACACACTCAATGACCATTGCTTTTTTTAAAGCCAAGACCGCCATCTAAGGCGGCCACACCTGCCTGGATCCTCTCTCCTCTCCCCTGGGCAACTCCAGAAACTATCCACCTCCTGCACAAGCTCTAGCTCTTTCCCCCGCCAGTGAGTATTGAAGAAAATCTTGAGAAAACAATGGATGACACGATGAGTTCTCGAAACACAGGCTTGTGTTGGATTTAGTGACAAGTTAACAAAATGCAAATCCAGTTGACAAGGTACAAACATGTACTTTGTTCTGGACAGCGAGTGACCCTCCTTTCTATTCTCTGTTCTTTATACTCAAAAAGATTGTGCGTGTTTCACTCATGTGAGGTTTGAATCATGCTCTTTAATTTTCCTGGATTTATTTCCATTTGATGCTTTGGGATTTCAGGAGAACTCCTGAATCAGAGTCAACATCTTATCTCAACCCACCGACACATTAGAGGAGGATGTACTGAATGGGCCGGGCTGGGAAACTTGCCTGCACAGAGACACTTTGGATACAGAGTCTCAGTGTCTTTTGAAATGTAGTGCAGTTTTACTATTACTGCTATGTGTTTGATATTATGTAATTTTAACATTCTTCCAATATATTTCTCCAACATATCTCCAGTAATGGAGATTAGCCATTAATAAAAACATACTTAAACTTTTTCTTGTGTCTCTTGAAGTTCCTGTGGGAGATAGTGCCCCTTGGAATGTAAGGACTGTTGATTAATCACAAGACTGTGTTTAATGTTTAACACTCATCCACCCCACAGACTGGTTTACCACTGACTGGGCATGGGCACCTAGTTGTCTTTACCAGATGGCCCAGCAATCAGCTATCTTCTGTGAGGATGGTAATTTCAGAGGGGCTCTCCTCTCAAATTCCCTGAGTTAAAGTGACCTTTAATCTTGAAGGGACCGAACCTGACAAGAACTACAACTGTCTGGTAATACATATAATGTTTTGACTGAACTACTTTGTTTAACTATTATGAGTTACACTGGTGGGTTATAATGTCATCGATAAATACTTATACATGTTGTGTTTGTGAGCTGTAACGCAAACTGTGAAAACCATGTCCAGGCTGTGACACGTCAGGGAAAGCCATAATGCGGTCCCAACCCACTTGGCGGCCACACGCTGAGGGCGTGTCACCCCACAACCACTGAACATGATAAACAAAAGTTGTAATTATTGTTACATGTAAGACATAACACAGGTCAAATTTGAACTACTACGACAAATATTAATTGGTTATAGAGTAATAAGAAAGATTTTGTGTGGTGCATGAATCGTAGTTAATCGTAGTAGAAATTTCATCTGTGTTTCCCGCTTTGAAAGTCACAATGTCTGCTGAGAAAAATATGATAATCTCAAGCGGCTATACACTTGATGCCACGTGATCCAGTAAGATGTGTCTTTTCCTTTGTTTCAGAAAAACCTGACCAGACCAGTCCAACCAGGACTGGACTGGCCATCTGGCATACCGGGCAAATGCCTGGTGGGCTGGCAGGCCTTTTGGGCAGAACGACTTTTAAAAAAAACACAGCAACCTTATTTTTAATTTCTATTTTGAGCTGTTGCTCCTTCGCGTCGAAAGGAGCTGAGGTGGTTTGGGCATCTGGTAAGGATCCTCCCGGGGCACGTCCAACTGGTAGGAGGCCCCGGGGAAGACCCAGAACATGGTGGAGGGATCATATCTCTCACCTGGCTTGGGAACGCCTAGGGGTCCCCCAGGAGGAGCTGGACATTGTGGCTGGGGAGAGGGACGCCTGGAGTGCCCTGCTTAGCCTGCTGCCCCCGCGACCCGGCCCCGGATAAGCGGACGAGAATGGATGGATGGATGGATGGATGATTGCCCAATGGCCATCATGGCCCTACAGGTCTTTTCGGCCGAACAACCTTGATTTTGGTAGATTAATTGACCAATGGTCAATAAAAACAAATGGTAGAGGGAGGGCAGAGAGTCCATCGGCTGTCAATCAACCAACCAACCAACCAACCAACCAATCAATCAATCAATCAATCAATCAATCAATCAATCAATCAATCAATCAATCAATCAATCAGAAAATAGAAATGTAGTAGAAATGCATAGAAGTCGCAGGGAAATCACGTGGCAAACAAATGAAAATCGCTTCAGGCAAATGCTGCCAATTGCGTTAAACTAACCGAAATGTTGGTGGATAGAGATGGCAGCACCCAGCAACATGCGGTAAGAAGCCAATAATGGACTTTCTGCCTGGGTCGAATATCATGAAGTCAGGTTAATAATTGTATGTTGTTAGCTTGCTAAGTTTTTGAACACAGCATATGTAGTTTGCTGCTACATTATCAATGTATCGTGTATAGATGGGTGTCTTGTGTACAAAAAGTACTGGGTGTGCGCACAACCAGGGGGCAAAAACACAGGAAGAGAGGAAAGTTACTGCTATGTGCGCACTGATGACAGGACTTAGTTATGGACTTAATTGTATTATTTAATTGGTTGAAGTTCATTGACTGGTACAGTAACATGCTAGGCTAGCTGTTGTTACCAGTTCCTGCTAATTCATGTTAGCATTAACTGGAGCATTAACTGGGATGTTAATTTTGCTTAGCAGAAAACGAAAACAAAATGTTCGTTACTTACCTCAGAAAAATGAGCAGCGACTCCTTGGAGTGTCTGTTAGTCCAACCAAACGCTGAACAAGACATTTTTAGTGAACAAAAGTTCACTAACGTCATTAAGTGAAAATACAGTGAAAGGGTCAAAGTAATGAGATCAAACTGAAACCCGTCTGTTTGTATTCAGGGACATGAGTTTTTGAACCCGGAGAATCTCTGTAAAACGCAAATTTTTTGACGTATTGTAATAAGCTCATCATTCCCCATCAAAGACTGCGCAGAAATAATTGGTTAGGTTTTTTCCTGTTGGTGTCAGATTATTCAATTTTCAAGGTTTACTCATGCAATTTTTCTAACAGAGGAAAAATATATATGTCTGAAGAGTGTGCATATTTGGAGTGTTCTTCTTCCTTCATAATAATCTTGCACAAACGGCAATAATCTTTCTTCCTCGATGTTTCCTCGTCGAATTTCTGTCGCTCTACATGTGTCATCTGGTATAATTGATACGATTGGCTAGGAGTAGGGATGGGTACCGAATTTGGTACTTTTATAGGTACTGACCGAATTCCGTCGGTACTACCGAGTACCGATTCATGTAAAATCAAATGGTACCATGTTTCGGTACCTAAACGGCGTTACCTTTAAACTGATCATTGATTTCAACCTGTTTTCATTTGACGTCTTTGATTAACAAGCGTGCTGACGATCGCACTATTTTTTATTTACCTCCTCGTCTGGTCCTGTCTGCTCACCGCGGCCACTAGCTGCTGCCCTCTTCCACCCCGGCGCAGAGACGAACAGCCGGCTCTAGGCCTGTTAGCCGCCAGCTGCTATCTCTCCAATGTCTCTAACCGGGCTTGGCCTTCGTCTGTCTCCAGATTGGACCTTCCTTACTCCGTTTGCTCTCTCCATTCTTCTGTAGACCAGTCATTAGCAGCTAGCTGCTGCATCTCTGGTCCTCCGCTAATACTCCGCTCTTCAACTCAGGAATATTACCTGCCTCTTTACTCCAAACTGCCAAGCTGAAATTAAATCCCTCGGACTCCTGCGTCATCCTCGATATGTGCACAGAGCAGCCCGACTCAACTTTGTTTATTCCAACCATGCCGTGCTCACAATACTGTCTGACCGGTGCTCCGCCGGTCACACGTGCACTTGCAACCTTTTTTTTTTTTCTCCTCCGTGCACCTGAGAGCGCTCCTCTGCATTCTTTGATAACACTGCAACCTTCATATTACAAAATGCACGTTCACTCAACAATAAAGCACTGCTCATCCTGGATTTTATATTGTTTTCATATATTTTTTTAAGTTATTATTATTTTGAGAAATAAATATGTTGAATTGAAAAAAAATAATTTTATTATTAAACAAATTAACATTTATTACCACATAAACAAACTCAAAAGTACCGAAAATTGGTACCGTTGAGTACTGGTACCGATTCCCAGGTACCGGGTATCGGTACCGTATCGGTTCAAATGTGAAAGGTACCCATCCCTAGCTAAGAGCTACGTACAGACGCTTATGATAGACATTCGTCCCAATAAACGGCTCTGGACGATCGTAAACCACGCTTCCTCTACGGAAAAATGAATAGGTGGTCTCCAGACTATATCTCATTTGTGATATAGTCTGAAGTTAGCCAGGCTAGAGGAAAGAATGATGGAAACACCAGCATTTTGGAAAAAAAAACCCAACTTAAAATAATAGAGTTTTTAGTCAAGTCAAAGTTTATTTATAGAGCACATTTAAAAACAACCTCAGTTGACCAAAGTGCTGTACAGTTATTAAAATAGAATAAATCATACACAAATAGGTATCAATAAAAACAATAAAATACACTCTTTTCTTTTCCGGTTAACACCACACACTCTGTGGTTGTGCAGGGTATTTATCCTTTTATATAATCCACAAACTCCTTGTGTGTTTTCCTTACATTAGTGCTCTGTAAAGCCTTTTAGCTTTGACCCTTTCTGTTCAATAATGACAAAGCTGCTCCTTAAACCACCAGCCACTTTTGACAAGACTTTGATCTCAGAGCCTGGTGTTTGTTTTTAGGTTTTTCCGCTCTGATTACAGATCCCGCAGCAGAAGCAACAAAAGGAGGAAGACGCCTTGGCCTCTGTCCCCCTCCCCTCCCTCTGCTCCCCTTCCCATTCATCTCACTCTCTTGTGGGTGGAGTTTGTCACTGAAGACTGAGCAACACTCTGTCAATGAGAGAGTTGCAATTGAAAGCAGAGGAGAGCAGTCAGGTAGGAAAGAAGGAGAGACGGATGTTAGCAGATCAGGTAAGGACATGTCTAAATGTAAATCTCTTTTGGGGACTTTTCTTATTCAGGAATATAATAAGATGTTAGCTTATTTGCTGATATGTCTCTTTCTACGTCTTCCTCCTTTTTCTGGATTATTTCTGTCTTTATCTGTTGTCTCTTCACAAACTACAATTTTGCTGAGAAAGCTTCCTCTTTGCTATCTCTCAGCAAATTAATGAAATCTGGTTTTCAGCTGCCATCACTCATGGTGCATTTAAAGGGAGAATCATTTAAAAACATTCTCTTCTTTCTATAATGACACAGAACTGTAACATTCCCACAAAAAAAGTGCACAAATCTGCACTTTAACCTTTTTATCACATACTCTGCTGGGGTTTTTGGCACTTGGGGAGATTGGGAGTTTATTATGGCTTTTCTGTTGCACACTCTGTTGCAATATGCTGTTGGACAGCAGCCAAATGTGTTAATCTGCACATTTTTAAAGTGGAATACCTTCTTTCCTGTGATGGCTTGTCTTTCTTTGAAAATTGCTGGCTGGACCCTGTCATTATTAAGATTTAAAGAAGAAGCTGTAATTGAATGTAACATACTTTTCCCAGCTGTGGAGCAAAGCTACTTGTTACATGACACATTGAATTCCATCACAGCGGTGTGTGTTGTGTTTATCTCCAGTTTGGGTTTGGAAAAGGCAGGATGACATTCTGCTTGATTATGGAGAGATCACTGAATATGAGGTTATTGTAAAATGTTATTAGACCGTCTTTAGCCTTGATTATTATTTTATGCTTGTGCTGTGTGAAAAGAGAGAAAGCACATCCATCTGGTCTCTGTCAAATCTTTACAACTACACTACCGGTCAAAAGTTTTAGAACACACCAACTTTTCCAGAATTTAATTGAAAATTATGCAGTTTAATGTCTCAGTGTACTCTGAAATTAATGCACATTTGCAACATTTAAAATTCTTTATTGAGCATGATAGTGTTTTGAAAGTAAAAAAAAGATTCAAAATCACATTTTATGTTGGACTAAAGGACAAAAAAAACACACACAAAATGACCAAAAAAAGACACAAAATGACCAAAAAAAGACACAAAATGACTAAAAAAAGACACAAAATGATCAAAAAAAGACACAAAATGACTAAAAAAAGACACAAAATGACTTACAAAGACATGAAAATAATTCAAAAATGGACAAAATAGCCCAAGACTCCATAGAGTTAAGTTGTTAACCCATTTCTTGTTCCCTGAAAAAGGCCTACTTGTATAATTCTGAAATGTACATTATTTTTCAGTTTTGGTTAAGCTTACCTTTTTTTATTTACCTCTGGCAGTTCACCACTTACCTTTGTACCCTTTCAAGCTGTTCATTTGACTTGAACTGCTTGAATTTCAATAAAAAAATGGAAAAATTGGTGTGTTCTAAAACTTTTGACCGGTAGTGTACATTGTATCCAAAGAAACCTCAGTTAAAACACAGATCATTATGAAGTGTATCTAGTACATTTTTCAGCTTAGAGAAGATTTAATTTCCAAGTGTTACAATCATACAACATACAAAGAGGAAATCTAGGAGAAATTGACCCGTCTTCTTATTTGACTCATTACCTCAGGAAACATTTCCCTAACAACTTTATGGTTTCAATCGCACACTAATCTTTTGTTTAGGTTTGGATTAGGGAGTGGATGTTTTGCCTCAATCCTACAGGAATGTAATTGTGTCTGTCATTATACCTGCTCGCTCTGACTAGCAGCTGCTGTGTCTCCCCCTAAGTGAAATGTCAGTCAAGAAAAAAGTCACTCCTGACATGTGAAGTTAATTATTGAGGAAAAGATGACTAGGATCTAAATCAACAGCGACTGGGACTCACATCAGTCAGTGGGCTGTTTAACAGGACAGACTATTGAGACCTTTATGGTATTAAAGTGCAATTCATATCAGTAATGTGCAGTCATTTTGTGCACTGCAAAAAAGGTGTGTCTAAAAACAAGAAGAAAAAAAAAATCTAAATCTGAGGGAAATGATCTTGCTGCACTGTAAAAAATGTTTGTAGAAATTACAGTAAAACACTGTCAAATTGCATCAGAAATAGGTCGTAAAATTGAAAATTGTACATCACTGTAGTATATACTTTTAATTACTGTAAATACTGTAAAAGAATAGCATAAAACTTTAAATTCTACTGTCATAAACTGTAGAAAACTCACAGTTGTGCTGTAAAAATAAACAATTTTCATGTAAAATGAATGGAGAAATACCATGATGACACAATTATCCTGAAAGTAATGGGATTATTCAGTATAAATTACAGTTTTTTTGCTGATATTTACATTTACATACGCTCACTGTATTTCTTACGGTGAAGTTCTGGCAACCACAGCTGCCGGTATTTTACCGTAAATTAAACAGATTTTTTTTTTACAGTGTGCATGGACAGATAATTTCACTTGACAAGATTTTTTAAATTAAGATTATTAAATCTAGAAATAAGCATGTTAATGTGTTATGTAATGAACTGGCCCGAGCAGAGTGCACTGCAAATTATTTGTTTCTTACCAAGATAAAAAAAACTTTAGATTTAGAAGTGTTAGATAATTTATCTTGTTTTAAGAGTTAATTTCTTATTTTAAGTGTTCAACATGCTTATTTCTAGGTTTAACAATTGATTACAATTCTAGATTTAATTCTAGATTTAAGATTTTGTCCATGCAGCAAGATAATTTCCCTCAGATTTAGTGTTTTTATCTTGTTTTAGACAACACTTTTTTGCAGTGTGTGACATAATGCTGAACAGAGTCTGTTAAAATGTGATCAACACTCAGCTCTGGCATGCAGTTGGACTTTGGTTTCCTTTAAATCCTATTACTCACAAAGCTGTGAGTAATGTGAACTGTTTTAAGATATGTTGTCAGTATAAAAATACACTCTATGTACTGTAAGTGTTGGATGGGGTTGAGGTCATTACTCTGTGCAAAGTCAAGTTCTTCAATCTAACCCTGTTTGTCATGTTGTCAATAAAACTGTTGACACAAAGTTGGTAGAAAACTCTTCTCTAAAATAAAACTATAGGATGTTCCTTCATTGTAGCTTTGGGACCAAACTAAAAGAAAGAACACTAAAGAACAGACCCTAAAAACTTTTGTCAAAATACTTTTGGCAGTAAAGTTAATGACAGTTGTTAACATCTGGAGGTAGATACACTAGCATCTATACTGCCCTATAAAGCCTAACAGCAGTAACTACATTTTAGTTGAAATTGAGTTATAACCAAAAATGAACTCCTCGATGTCTGTTTTATCTTGTGACAAAGTTTTCGACTTCAATTTTGCTTTATATCAGAGAAATAATGATGTAAAAATTGCAGTAAGTATAAAATCCAGCTCAAAACCAAAGCAGAGCGCAGTAAGTCACTTTGACTGTGATACAGTGTAGCCTTGTATTTCTTCATTGTGTTGAATAGTGAAGACAAGAATAATATAAATTATAAGTTTATTTGATAGGGAAATTATTATCTAGATAGTGATTAAGTGAAAAAGTGAGATAAAATTATATTAAGACTAAAATATAACATTACTTTATAATATGAAGTCTATAATAAGTCAATCTTTGAATAGAGTTGTTAAACACTGTTAAATAAAAACAAAATAAATTTGAGAATGTTAGTGTTATAGACAGTGTTATAACATTGTAGTTACTGCACTGTTTTTGCGTTACTATGCACCAGAGTGCATTAACTACGTTTTTGGAGTCAAAGGTCAAATAAACTGTCATGATTTTTTAGCATAAAAATGACATCATCAATACATGTAGAAATAAGTGTCATATCACTTACCTACCTATAACCCATTTAGCTGGCTAGTTAAAACACATTAAAAAAAAACTTTAAAGCAGTTTTTCTCAGTTTTACCCTTTGCGTTGTTACTGCAGTTAGACTTTGTAGGGCACAAGATCTACAGTACAAACGTGTTGTTGTTTTTTTAAATCTGCCCTTATCAATACCTTTTTATTAACAATATATACATGCAGATCTGCCCCAAAATGTAATAGGATAATGTGAAAGAGACCACTCATTGTGATGCATCCACAGAGTTTAGCCTCTTTGGTTCACCGCTCTGATTAACTTCATTTCCAACAGTACTGCCCTATAAGTCTAACTGCAGTAACTATGTAAAGGGTTAAACTGAAAAACACTGCTTTAAAGTTTATTAATGTTTTTTTAACTGGCCAGCCAAATGGGTTATAGGTAGATAAGTGATATGACACTTATTTCTACATGTATTGATGATGTCATTTTTATGCTACGATGATTTATTTGACCTTTGACCCCAAAAGTGTAGGTACTGCACTCTGGTTTTGCATGTTGGTGCAACAATATTGTTGTCTTCTTTCAGCTTTTATATTTTGTTTTCAGTGAATGAACATAATACAAGTTTATTACTGTATTAAGTGTTTAACAAATATATTGAAAGATTTGTTTATTTTAGACTTAATATCATGAAGTAATGTTATATTTTAGTCTTATATAATTGTATCTCACTTTTTTACTTGATCACTAACTAGATAATAATTTCCCTATCTTGTCTTCACTATTCAACACAATTAAGAAGTTCAAGGCTAAGCTGTAACACAGTAAAAAATATGTAAGTGAACTTACATGCTTTGGTTTTCTGTTTAAATTTATATATATATATATATATATATATATATATATATATATATATATATATACACAAATCAGACCGTGGTAAGTGCAATTGCTTTGGTTTTGAGCTGGATTTTGTAGTTACTGCAATTTTTCCATCATTTATTTCTCTGAAATAAAGCAAAATTGAAATCTAAAAGTTTGTCACAAGATAAAACAGACATCAAGGAGTTCATTTTTAGTCATAACTCAATTTCAACCAAAAATGTAGGGTAACACTTTACAATAACCATCTAAGTGATGTTTATAGATGGTTTATAAACCAATTATTAACCATTTACAAAGTGCTATACAAATTTAATCTTGAAATGTTTTCAACCAATTTCTTAAAGGTATATGAATCATTTAAAAATCATTAACATACTCAATATAGTGTTAAAATGTTATCATCAGTGCAACTAAAACTATAAATAAACAAATCCATTATAATTTAATTGTTTGTTAATGGTAAAGTAACTATAAACTTACATTAATATACCATCTATTTGTCATTTATGAATGATGTAGTTAGTTAGACATTAATAAATGATCTGTTTACCATTCTAAATGGCCTATATATGATTTATAAATGATGATTAAACATTAATAAACTATCTGTTAACCATTTATAAATGATGGTTATTGTAAAGTGTTACCAAATGTAGTTACTGCTGTTAGTCTTTGTAGGGCAGAGTATCATAGAGCAGTTTTCAGTTATAAGGCTTTAACTAACACACTGTGCTCTATCTGCTGAGAGACAGAGTTAGAGACTATATAAACTATATGTATATAGTATTTATCAGGTGGACACAAACAAAACTCCAAATAAATAATGAGCATTTCTCTGTGTCTGCGCTGTGTAAATAGACAGCTGCTGCCAGATGTAAAGAGGTTGTAAATATTTAAAAAAAGGAAAAATTTACGTCGTTTTTGCACTCAGTTCCTTGAACGTGATCTTTCCAGCTCTCTAAACACAACCATTGTTCACGGGGACAAGCTGTAACAAGTTCCCCAGTGCAGAGGCTGATTATAAGTTGCTTTTCTGTTCAAGGTGCTTTCTGTGTGAGGTCTGAGGTAGGTGTCCTAGACAAGTGATGAAGGAATGTGGCAGGAAGACATCTGAAGCCTGAAAATACAAAACAGCTCCACCACACATACTCAAAGGGAACCAGGGTGAGATGACAAGAAACTTTATCCAACTCTGAAGAAAGGAGAAATCATGTACTAAGTGAAATTTATAAACTAATACAATTACCTTTAAATATATATGTATATATGTGCTCTCTTTTCTGGTCTTGGTCAGCAAGCAGGAATTGTAAAGGAGCTATCTATATTTTTATTATTATTTTTTTTTTAAGAAAGTAACACATTACACTATTTGATCCTGCAGGTAATAAAGACATGCATTAAAATCTGAATAAAAAATTAGGAGACATGGCAATGTAAAATTGCGTGTCATCAAAGCAGGGGGCTCTAAAACGGCTCTAGTTAAAAGTTAAAAGATATTAATACCAACACCGCAGCAAGGAAGGAAATATTTAAAATATTTTTTTTCCTGTATCATAATAATTTCCTTGAATAATTTAGAATCCTCTGTATAGTTAATTGCTTTTAGATAGTTTGACTTGTTTAAAAAAGTATAATCCTGATGCTTTCTATAGAAAGGCATTACTTGTTCTGATCATTGTTTTGGTCTCAGTCCTGAAAACTCCTATTAAGTGTGTTTACAGCAGCAACAGGAAGCTGTTTACAGCAACAAAGCTGTGGTCAACCCAATGTGCACAACCTGAACACACAAAGTAGCTACAATTAAAGACTAGCTGGTGAACATCATGGAGAATGTATCAGTTAATGAGCAAGATATTTTTCTCATTTGGTGAAGATCAAACCAGGGCTAAAAGGAGAGTGAATATTAGACTCAGATAGATCAGGAGAAATGACACCTCAAGTGAATGTGTAAATAGGCTTTGTTAAGCCTTTTATAAAGCCTAACAATATTACAGTCCAGCCCTCTATTCTATGCTTTGGGAATGGGGAATGTGATGGTGCAACAATGCTGATGAGATATTAAGTAGACTTTGACTTAAGTTGGCTTATATATTTTCAAATTGAAAGGACAAGTACAATTAAAGATGTTTGTTAGCAACATGTGATATGAAGTGAAATTAAGTGTGTCACATTTAATGTCTACAGTCGGGATTCAATGAAAAATCTGGTTCACCCTAAACTTCCTTAAATTAAACCGTAACAAAACAGAGGTTCTCCTCATTGGCACCAAATCCACTTTATCCAAAACCGACAGCTTTTCCCTCAATATTGACAACTCCTCCATTTCACCCTCCCCCCAGGTTAAGAGTCTGGGCATCATTCTTGACAGTACTTTCAATCCATCAATAACACTAGTGCAGTGCCCGTAGGAAGTATTTATTCGTATAGTGGGAGATTAAGTACATTTTTCAATTATGGCCAAATGAGGTTGAGAATCATTTTTCTCAGATTGGATCCATGTCAACTCACATGTATTTTATATCATGCATATATTATTACATATATTATTACATATATGAATTATGTGGTGGACTCTGCTAACACATCCATGTGCTCTTATTTTGAAAGCTACATGTGTTTGCTTTTATTTTTTATTTTTTATTATTGAAGGCTGGTCTAACACGTTCTTCCCGTAACGTTGTGTGTTTAATGTAATTTACACTGAAAATCGGAACTTGAAAGTCGGAACTTGGAGCTCGGAACGTCAGAAATTCCGTCATTCGTGTCGACCTTGAATGCACCATTAGCCATATCACACAAACGCCAGACTCTCTGTGAATAAGTCTAACTAATGGGCATTAATCCTCTGTTGTACTGGCGTTGTTTGTCACCGTATGTAGGTGACATAGTGGGGGGGATGGATCGGGATCATTATGAATCTGCGGGAGACATATCCCCCCGTTTCTAGTGCCATTGGCATGCATGCATTCAGCCTCTTTTGTGCACATGCAATGGTTTTTAACAAGCCCCCTGATCTCTTACTATCATAGTCCACTCTACATTGTACGTATGTATTCATATGTTCAGTTATTACTACAGAACTACATTTGTTTTGTCTGTGCCACAGAATAACACTTGATTACTTTCTTTACAGCTCCTGATCGATCATGTGAACCAGTAAAAGCACAGACACATGCCACAATAAAATCATCCAACTACAGGATAATTGTGCTTCTTCAGAAGATGACTACACCCTACTAAACTGTGTTTTGGAAAGCTTTGGCTTGGAGACAGTATTTGGTTGGTTTTGGAGACCCTTGCCTTAAGACAGTGATGGGTTCACAGGGTCAAAGAGAGGCCTGGACCTTGCTCCCAGTTTTTCTACTGGGAATGATCTGCTCGTCACACAGTTCCCTTGTGAAAGTCAATAAGGGTTTAAAAGTGAAGCGAGGTCAATCAGCCTACCTCCAGGATGGCGACCTGCAGTTCCATATCTCCCGTCAAAAGGATGCGTGCAAGGTGGAGGTGGTACTTAAAGAGCCCATAACTCAACAAGTGGGAAAACTTATGCCTCAGGTAATGGGAGAACCTTTTTACAGCCGGTTCCAGGCAACTTACTATGTCTAGTAAATCAATTTAACCCTATAAAGCCAATTGTATCATATTTGATACACAAGTTTTTGAGACCTATACATCATCAGTGTGATATTTTTTTCCTGAAAAACCTGATGTATACATGTATTGAAGAAAAAAAACTGAGCAACAAATTGCACAAAAATACAAGATATAGCAAAATTTATATGCAGGTTCCACTGGTGGATCAGTCATTGCTGCGTGAAAACTTCATATCAGCAGATGTATGATGTTGTGTTATATGGAAAAAAATATTTTGCATGTTTGAGGAAAATGTTAAAAGGAAGTAAAGTCTTAAAAGGTTAAAAATGTTGGGTTTTATATGTTTTTGTTAGTTCAAGAACAAACTGTGAGCAACAAATTGCACAAAAAGACCTGATGTATCAAATATGATACAAATTAGAATTCATATATGCAATTTATTTATTTCTTAAAATTCGTCAGCAGGTTATTAAGCACTCAGTTTTTACAAAACTTGAATTTTCTGGCAATTATTTCATGGTTCAGGCTTTATAGGGTTAAAGTAATGTATTAACACTTCCATAGCACTGGTTCACAGTGAACAAGCAGGAAGCCATGTAGTATATTATTAAAATTGTGGTAATGATGATAAGAGCACAATGCTGGGTTGTAAGGCTTTTCATTGATTTCTCACCAGTCTAGAATATTCTATCTTGGGCCCACCAAATGTAACTGGCTCTCAAGATCCCATGTTGTATGCCCCAGTGGACTGTCACTATAAAAACATATACAATATTCAATACTCTATGCAGATTCAGTGATCTGTTCAATGTTATTATCCATGCTAAAATGTTTAAAATGTAGTTTAGAATTTAAAAAAAAATCTTTCAAAATTATCAATGGAGGTGTGGACCCAAACGCAGAAAGATGACAAGAAAAAAACAGCAGGAAGTTCCATGATTTAATGCAGAAAAAGACAAGTCCAAAGATTGGCAGGTTGAGCACAAATAAATCCAAAACAACTGGGGTAAAAAACAAACACTGGTGAGCAAACTATCAACCAAACAGAGGAACATATATAGGGTGGGTCTCATGTTTCTTGTTTGCATCATTTCCTCACGTTTTTTCCTGAATTGAATGTTGCATTCCAGCCAATGTTGGGTAATTTCCCATTCGATATGTTCATTCAAGTTCTGAAATCAAAGCATTCCAGGTGCATGATGCCAAATGTAAACGAAAAACGTGTCTGACTGTGACAAAGTAATGTTTATTGTTTTTTTTGGCAAGTATATAGACAGTTGAATTTTACAGCCTTCTGGCATATCTAAAAAGGAAAAAAAATGGAAATGATGTACTCATGTTTGACATCAAATTTGATCCCAATGCCTTTTCATTAGAGTCAAGTAGTCTTCATTTGTTGTGAACTAACCAATTACAATTACAGTTTACAGTTTACAATTACAGCCTGAATGAGACGGGGTCATTAAAAAAAGGTTGATGAGTTGTTACTGACAAGTTCGTACAGGTTAGTTAGAAATTAGAGAAGGAACAAAACCTACTAAAATTTTAACTGGCAGTTTAAAATTTGCTGTTTGCGCTGCTGTTAGTTGTGTGTTTAAAAACTGCTAATATTAGATTGTACAATTGTCGTATATGTTATACTATTATACAAAATTATATAAATAGAGGCATACTAAAACTGTAGGATTACTCTGCCTATAGTAATATTATTCTGACATAATGCTACAAAATTAACAATTATATTATAATTATTACTTCACATTATTATATTAATATACTAATTTAAATGAATCACTCATCCAGGTTGAGGATCATGAACCTGCAGTCAACAGATCTGAGTGAGAGCTATAATGCCAGTGCCGTAATATTGTGTACATAAAGAGTGGCATGGGTTCTGTGATTGGTGGGAATTTTGGGGGGTTGGGGTAGGGCTGCACAATTGATCGAATTTTAATCGTGATCACGATTTTGGCCGCCACAAATAAATTAACCTGATCATTGGCAATATTTCCATTTTAAAATGTGGCTCTCCTGCAGATCTAATCAAGCACTTTCTACACCAGTAGTCCTCCAACCACCAGGGGGCAGTGCCATTTTTCTCCCCTGAAAAAAGCCTGGTTGCTGATCGGATAGAACACTAAGCAGGATATGACGTAGTACTGGACACCACAACAACACGCGCCATTTGTAAGAGCCGGTGAAGCAATGTTGCCAACTTAGCAACTTTGTTGCTATATTTAGCGACTTTTCAGACCCCCTTAGCGACTATTTTTCAAAAAAGCGACTGGAAACACATCCAGCGACTTTTTCTGGTGTTATTGGAGACTCGTTCTTACTCTTCTTAACAAGCCGCGGGGCCCCACAGCTCTTAAGAACGAGTCAAAGCGGCACAGTCCTCCTGCAGCAGTCTTTCTCAGCTGCAGAGCCAGAGGGGATGTTAACCCCTTAGCGTCCAGTCTGCAAATTGCTAATAGGCTAACAGTTAGCTCTGTAGCAGTACAATGTATATGTGCTGCTGCTCCAGGAGGTGTTCACATAGTCTCATCATAGTTTGTTTACAACAAGCACCGGACACTAAAAACTGTTCCTATTGTTTGTTTAAAAGTGGTGCAATAAAAATGTTTTCCCTTACATGATGAATAATCGTGATTAATAATCGTGATTACAATATTGATCAAAATAATTGTGATTATCATTTTGGCTATAATTGTGCAGCCCTAGGTTGGGGGCCAGGTACAGTCAAAACTTTGAGGGCCATTTTTCATTCCCAGTGTCTACTGACCTTGCAGTGCGTGTGCTTGTCCAAAGCTAGACAGTCAGATAATGGTTAGAAGTCCTCCAAAAAGCCACAAGGCTTGACTTTTCTTGTTCTTTAATGCGGTCTTCTATTTTTCTCCCCATAAAATTGAAAATATTACAGATAGAAACACAATTAACGTAACACTATACAAACAAGCACTATGAGTACATTTCAATTAGCATCCGTAGCATCAGACAAACTGATAACAGTTAGCGTCTGCTACAAGCTAGCATAATATTCACAAAAAACATAGCAAAGCAAATCTTCATCACAAAAGTACAGAACCATGGAACACTGTTCATTTATAATATTTACAGATAAATATTCTCCAAGGCAAAAGTGTCAGAAAACTCTTAACAATATAACTTCAGCAGTCTGTTTAGCTGTTTGTGCTCAACTCTGCTCGTCTGAGCACCAACGCGAAAATAAGACATCTCACTCTGACGCGGTTTCTCTGAACCAAGAACCTGCTAATATTAACTTATAAACTTATTATTTTTAACTTTTTAACCTGCAGAACAGTGTCCTTGCTTGTGTCTATATTTGCAAATTAAAATGTCTTATTATTTGTGCAGGTATTTGATTGCAACTATCTAGCTGAAGAGGTAAAGTACATCCATAATGGCTGCCCATTGTTGGAGGAGGACACCATCAAGCTTCGACTTTACAGGTACAACTAACCTAACTAACTACCTAACTAACTATCCTGCAAATAGGAAACATACTTATTCTCTTGCTTTCCTATGCTTTTTGGTGTTGCAATATTGTTAGCCTCATAGCATATTTGCCTTAAGTCATATTTGAAGGTTTTCGGGAAACAAGAAAATACACAATTTTTAGTAAGCCCATTGGTATTCTTAATTGATATTGTAACAGTAAGTTCAAATAGAAGTGTGAACAAGTTTGCATAAAAAATTAAACACATCGTTTTCATAACAGATAAAAGTGACTTAGGCAGAATATGCCCTGACTAAGGCAATTTTTCTCTTACATATAAATAATGTAGTTTGGTTTGTATGTAGCATGTAAGGCAGAAAGTGATTTTGGACTCTAACAAGTGTTCTGATAGGTTGAGAACATAGGCAATAAGGCAGAAAGATGCAGCAGTGGTAGGAGAGTAAAGTTAGGCAGATATCACAATTTGGCCAAAAAATGACTTAGGCAATTATGCTATGAGGCTAACGATATGTTAATCTTATGCTGTTTTTTTGTTGTTTTTTTTGTACCAGGTTCACTGAGACAGAGACATATATGGAGGAGTTTTCACTCCATGTGGACATTATGGAACCAGACTGTGGCATCATAAAGCTGGGGCCCAAATCCCTTGAAGTTCCTGAATTCTACGGCGTCTCCAATGCTGTGGATGGCAATGTGGTGTCCTTCCACTATAAGCAGAGGTCTAGCCTGCAGTGTAGCATCTATTTGAGTAGCCATGACACCCACCTGCCAGCCCACGGCCAGCTAGTCACCGGAGAACCAGAGAAAGCTACAACAAGAGGGGATGAGCCAGAGAGCTTCATCCACCTGCGCCATCAGCTAGGTAACTGACTGCATAGTAGGCAGCTGATAATGGCAAATTCCACATCAACAAAAAAACTAATCGACCTCAATCATCAGTAATAGCTGGTCAAATAACTGTGTAAATGTATTAAAAGGTGTTTTTTGCCCTTTGAATCCCAATTTGTCGTAACAACAGCCTTTTTTCTAGTTGTTACCTATGACCTCTTTCAAATTATTCTGATGGCATACATTTTTGTTTCTAAAATATTAGGCACTACTGGTAAAAAATTATGTATGATATGTTTTTTTTAAACCCCCTTCATTTTCAGTCTGCCCTGGTCAAATCTCTGTTAACAGATATCTGTATGAATGCAGAATCTGTAGGTACGAGAGTTTTCTCATCTGGTTTCTTCTTGTAATCCACTGACCAATCACATATGAGCAGACTTTGGTTGAATGGATGTAAGCAGTCAATATAGATAGCAAAAAAAGCAAACACATCGGCTGAAATACAATCTTGGCTTTTAATCCATCAGTCACTAACTTTCCTTATTTATTTTTTTTATTCGTCATCATTCATATGCAGATACTTGTTTAGAGATATTTGCTGAAGTGTTCTGACCTAAACAACCTACAGAAAGTATCAACAAAATCAACAAAATTACCAGTTGGACTGTAAAAAATAGCATTTCTCAATTGGCATTTGAGAATCAATCAATGTTGATGTATTTTCCTTTGCAAAAGCCTTAGCAGATTGATGTTCCCGTTAGGCAGTGCCATTTTAAGGACTTGGACACTAATTGTATTAGTTAATTGGGCTCAATTGGGCTATTTAAAAAAATATATAATAATTTGAAATGACTTGAATTGTTGTTTGTAAGTTAAGTGGTTGACAGATTCAGTAAGGATGCTATGGACTCCATTTAAAGTTTTAATTACAGCATAACTGATTTAATTTGTGTTTTTCTTCCTTTATGGTAAATGTTGAATGAGTTGAGTTTGCCATTATCTAGATGTCCCAACAGTTAAAAGAATACACAGTGGTGTGTTAACTCTTTGTATTGTTATGTATGATAGATAATCAAGCCAGAGCAAGGTGTAAATCTGATGACTGCCTGAAGGGTCTGAAGCGAGTGAAAATCAATCAAATTCCCTGTGATGACTTCCTGGTGATGGGGCTGAGGTACCAGCACATAGACCCTCCATCTCCAGACGTAGACTACATCGCAATCAGACTGGATCTCAGGGACATGAGGAGTGGCACTATTTATCAGGTAATTTGGCAGTTTTTTTCTCATATATTAAAAAGTGCTATGTCCACCTGCTGTATCTGAATATTTCCACGCCCACTTTTCATCAAGTGTGCTGATGTTGGTCCCTGCAGTAGCCAGAGCATTCAGCATATATAGCTTCCTTAAGTAAATTGACAATAAGGGTTTTGTAAACCAAATGACATCATTCATTTCTGTGTTGTTCCAAAGGTTTTGGTGTATTTATGTAATATTCTGAAGGGGTTTATGACCAGTTTTATCCATTATTTATATTAAAAATGGCTAATTCAGCCATTCAGCAGCAAAACATTGCAACAACTTATGGGACAGAGTTTAACATGGCAATGGAAAAATATTGTTCTGAACCCTTATACATCTTAATAGGTTTAATGAATCCTATTTGTCAACTTGCTGGCAACATGAACCTAGAAATGTTGAGTACCCTAAAGCTTTGTTATAAATATACAGTACGGGTTAGGGCCCAGGTTTTAGAAACTTCCATACTGAGTTGCATATATTAAGCAATATGTTTAACTGTCATACTTCGCAATATTTTGCATTTTATCACCTATGGACGGTATTTTAGCAACATATTTGACATATTTTAACTCTCGTTAGGCATATTTTGATGAATTTTGATGTGATTCTAACATTTTATAGGATGCCAAATTAGTTGGGTTGGACAAATGTTGTTGAAATTATTCAATAACATCAACTTGGTCATAAATTATAGGAGACAGACAGATACTCACTCACCTGATTCATCTCTGCCCCGAGGGCAATTCACATGTCAGAGCAGTAGTACACAAACAAAACGCATGTTATTGGGGTCACTTATCATCAGGAGATGGAAATCAACTGACAGCTTTCCTCCTATTGTCTATGTAAATGTTTCTGCCTGGACAATGTTTTCAAATGTAAACATTGGAATAAACAGAGGAAATGGTCACATGGTCACCTAGAGAAGCAAGACCATCTCTGTGTCTGTACATCCTTTACATAGGTGATGGTGTACAATGTCTGCTTCCTTTGTTTTGCTGATTCTTGGCTGGTTTCCTGAAGCACTGGTGTCTCTCTTACTGCGTTCTAAGGGTTACATAGCCTACTGAACATTTTCAGGTTCATAATAGGTTGCAAAGTGACAGCGAAGCTGAGTTGTCACTTCACTTTTAATAGGGCTCTTAACCTCCTGTGACCCTGCATCCTCATATGTGGACATTTAATTTTAGGTTTGCTGGACCTTATACTTAATTTTGCTTAACTATGACCTGTTGTCCTCAGTAGTCAATACATTAATCAGTATAAAAATCAAATGGCAGCATCTTGGTAAAGTCAATCAGCAGCTTATCCCCAGAAAAAAGTGGACCAGGTACAAAAGCTGATCAGATTTTATGGTTAAAACTTGTTTATTTGTGCTTAATAATGTTTGTAGTTTGACTATTTTTTAGCAATAGCAACAAGCTACGACACTGCTAGTCAGGAAGTACTCATTTGAGATCGAATAGACTTTTACTATCGTTCTTTAAATGAGAGGGTGTAAATGTAAAGAAATAAACAGCTTTATAAACTAGTGAATTAATTGTGTTATGCAGTAAAATTAACCCATCATTTTTTTTTTTCAAAAACGACTTCCTGTTCAAAGGCAATGCTTAGTTTTGGTACTAATCAGGTCCTACTGATCCAAAATATCGAGGAGAAACTAACAATACATACAAAACAAAAGCTTGGGTCTCAGGAGGTTAAGGCTGGGAAAAATACAAGTCAAATCAAAATCAATCAAAATTGCTTATTTTATCCCTGAGGGGAAATTCAGTTAGTCTCTACAGTACGTGTATATATAATAAAGTATAAATGACTCCAGGCTTAAAAGATTTATACAGTCCCTCTTCACAAATTTTGTTTTAAAGTATTTGTCATTATGTTTTCTCTGTGTAGTCTGAACAAGCCTGGATTCCTGTGCAGATAGTCAGTGCAATGCCCAACCAGCCTCCCAAACCATCCTTCATGTCCATGTTTATCCTGGAAGTGGACCAGTTCATCCTCACTCCGCTCTCCACTGCTACACTAGACGCTGAAGACGAGGAAACTCCCAAGCACCTTTTGGTTTTCAACATCACCAAACCGCCTGTGGACGGCTTCATCACCCACCTATCTGATCACACTCGCCCAATCTCCTCCTTCACATGGGTCGATCTCAATGACATGCTCATTGGTTATCAACCTCCCAACTCCTCTCATACTCAACGTAGGAATTACGAGGTAGCACATCTTAAACTTTGTGCAGTATATAACACATTTGTTTGGTGTTTTGTTTTTAATTTTTGTAATCTTTCCCAACAGGTTGAATTTGAGGTTCATGATTTCTTCTTCAAGAAGAGCCCATCAATGACAGTTCACATTTCTGTTAGGAATGCAGACACAAATGCACCCAGAGTGTCTTGGAACATGGGTATGCAAGCATTGTCGACATTACAAGTGGAAAAACTATTTCAAATAAATGTTAATATCGTAACTTTATAACTACAATTTATAAGTAGTGGCCAGTTATGTATGGTTTTCGATCGTTGCATAATTGCTTAGTGACAGTTTCGACAGTGATCACATACGCGACGGATTAAACACGGGAGACGCAACTGTGGCCGCCGTCGCTAACTGTGCACAACGTCAGCAGCTGATCATAAACAAAGCAGCACGGCTAATTATGCACAACGTCTCTGCTGATCATAAGCATCGTGATCGTAAATTAACCGGCATCACTAACAGAGATCGCTAAGTGAACACCTTCTGCAGCAGCAGCAGCACATACACACTGTACTGCTACAGAGCTAACTGTTAGCCTATTAGCAATTTGCAGACTGGACGCTAAGGGGTTGACATCCCCTCCGGCTCTGTGACTGCAGCTGGGAGAGACTGCTGCAGGAGGACTGTGCTCCAGCCCCCGTGGTCTGTTAAGAAGAGTAAGAATGAATCTCCAAAAGTCTCCAAAACACCAGAAAAAGTTGCTGGATTTGTCGCCAGTCGCTTTGTTGAAAAATAGTTGCTAAGGGGGTCTTAAAAGTCACTAAATATAGCAACAAAATTGCTAAGTTGGCAACACTGCTTCGCGGGCTTTTACAAATGGCGCGTGTTGTTGTGGCGTCGAGTACTACGTCACATCCTGTTTAGCGTTCTATCCAATCAGCAACCAGACTTTTTTCAGGGGAGAAAAACTCAAATTTGGGGCGTTTCAGAGAGTGAGACCCACCTCATTCTGGGTATTGGACTGTAGTGGAAACACCATTATTGTGACTTTAACATCAGCAGAGAAACTGTTTTCAGCCATAAAGATCTTATGAATCCACTGTATACTACCTGCCAAGGGCTGAAAGCAGGGAAAAAATGGCCACCAAGTGGTAAGAAAAAACATATATATAATAATAACATGTTAATGCTGGCTTGGCAAGATTTCTATATCAAAATTAGCATAAATGTAAAAGCTGGGTTATGGACTGCCTCCAGGAGTCTACACATTCTCTCAACACCGAAAGCTGAGCACTGCAGCAATAAAGCTTTTTACTATAGTCTTTTGTGTTTTCTTCAAAATTTGACTAGACAATTACAGTATAGTATATAGTATTTTATGAACAATTTGTTTTTTAGGTCTCAGTTTGTTAGAGGGTCAGTCTCGGCCAATAACGTGGGAGCAGCTCCAAATTGTGGACAATGACAACCTGAATGCTGTTCGTCTGGTCTCTGTGGATGGCCTGCAGCATGGACGGCTCACTGTGAGAGGTACGGACACAACAAGTGTCACTGGACATGAAATCACATCACTGTTTCTATCTGGCTACCTTAATTTGAATTCTATTTTACACATATCATGAAGGGGACTCACATCTGGGTACATACGAAACAATTTGGTAACATGGGCCCTGTGTACAGTCCTTAACTATAATACATTGACAGGCATAGAGGGAAAATTTGTTAAACAGCTTAATGATTGAATCCCATGTGTTGCCCGACAGTTTAGTGTAGATCATAGATATTAATTCCATGCGTGATGGACGAAGACTAAATAGCTCATCTATGCTCCTTTTGTCCGGCGCCTCAGGGAAGTTCGTAATCTGAGATTGAAGAATGTTTCTGGTCTGTAGTCCCTGAAGAAATGTGTATGTGGTAGATTAAATTTATCAGAAGGTTTTTGAAAGAATGCAAAGATTTTATTGATAAAACGATCCATAAAGCGCTCAATACCCCTTTTGTGCCACTCTTCATCAGTTGGAGATGGCTGAAAGAGATGTTGGATACAATGGGTCATCAGAGTGGAAAATCCAAGTGTTTTCTGAATTGAGCCCATGATCAATAATTCAACAAGTCTCACTACATCAGATTCTTGTCACTGTTCTCGTCTCCCCAAAACTAACTCACTGAACATGATGTGACACAAAGAAATGTCATATTTATGTTTTTTACCTTGTTTTTCACTGTTTGAGGTTTGACTGGTACTCAGTACCAGTCAGTTATTTTTCTAACTGTACGGCATCTCTTGTTCTGTAATGCTATAATGGCTTCCCGACTCAAGAATTGGCCCACCTAATACTCATCCTGATGAATCAACCAGTAGATAGAGACAAGCATTTTCTTCGAAATTCTGTAAAAAACAACAGTCTGGACTTAAAATATATTGTATTTGTACAGTGTTTATTGTAATAAATTATGTATATAAGTATATTTATTATGGGCTGAAATATGTGCCAACAGAAACTGAATTTGAATTATTTATATTTGAATTTGTATTGTTCAATTTGATTCATTGCATTGAAAAAATGAATCTGAATTGTAATTTGAGATTGAATTTATTAGTTTGGAACTGAACATTCAGTCCTCACAATTCAAATTCAGTTCGCAAAATTCAATTTTTTTCTTTTTAACATTTGTTGCCACCCGGTTGCCAGAGCGCCTCTTTGGCCAATCAGAAGCTCCATTTTAAAAAAAACATTTGTTGCCACCCGTTTGCGAGAGCGCCTCTTCGGCCAATCAGGACCTTGTTTTTTTTTTTTAATATGAATAAATTGTAAACTTCCATTACCGTATTTGTCCCAGCCTCATCCATGGTCAAGCCAGTCTAACTTCTTCCTCCGTTTTGTGGTGAGTGGCAACCGAATGGCAACAAATGTTACAAAAAAAACGGAGGTGCCGATTGACCGAAGAGGCGCTCTGTGTATCTGCACTCGATTGCTCTGCCCCAACTACCCAGATGTTCGTCGCAGAAAACTGAAATAGAATTTTGCGAACTGAATTTGAATTGTGAGAACTGAATGCTCAGTTCCAAACTAATAAATAAAATCTCAAATTACAACTCAGATTCAGTTTTTCAATGCAATGATTCAAACTGAACAATACAAATTCAAATTATGTGATTCAAATTCAGTTTTTATTGCAATTATTCAAGTTAAGCAATTCAAATTCAAATATAAATAATTCAAATTCTGGTGGCACATATTTCAGCCCATTGATGAAGTTGAATTGATTGATATTGCCTGATCCTTTTTTAATTGACTGCTGTTTTGATTTTATTATTTCATATCAAAATCAGGGGCAAAGGGTTTCATGTTTACTGTCAGGGACATCAAAGCAGGCGTGGTTCGCTATCACCATGACGACAGCGACTCCACCAAAGACTTCATCATCTTCCGCATCACGGATGGCCACCATCAGACCAGACACAAGTTCCCCATCAAGATCCTGCCGAAGGATGACAGCCCTCCGTTCCTCATCACCAACATTCTTCTGGAGGTGTCTGAGGGCCAGATGGCTTTACTGGGAGCTTCCATCCAGGCTTCAGACATGGACTCTAGCAATGACTACATCCTCTTTAACATCACCCGGCCCCCACAGGCAGGAACGGTCATGAAAATACCAACTACAGGGCTCACTGGTTAGACGAAGGGATTTTTATTTCTCTTATTTATCCAAAATGGAGTTTGTTTTTGTTTGAACAACATGTTGTGTTTCTGTTGGTTTTATTTCAGATTATCCTGTTAGCCACTTTCTGCAGAGAGACCTGTCTCAGTCCATGGTATATTATAGACACCTAGGAAACGAGATGTATGATGACTCCTTTGAGGTGGTGCTTTCAGATTTCCATGACCCCCCCAATCTGTCGGAGCCTCAAGTGAGTAATACATCCCTAGACATCTCTAAATGATTGATATTTAGTGAGTTAATTAAGGACAAGATGAGGAAACACTGTTTCAGTTCAATACAGTGTAGTCTACCATACCAGGTAAACAGTACACTAAAATTTGTTTCTGAAAACATTTGAAGTGAGAAATAGGCAACGCAGTAACAGAGTCTTGAATTATATTTGATCGGATGCCTAGTTTGTGTGTGTGTGTGTGGGTGTGTGTGTGTGTGTGTGTTTTGTCCTTGTCTTTGGAAAACAGTGGCTGCAAATCAGTCTGAATTGGCTCATCTGACTCTGTCATTGTGCTAACTTAACAATTGCTATTGCTAGGTATCCAAGTTATATCTACTCTGTGGGAATTTGAAGAAGTTTGGTTCACAATTTGAATACAATGTAATCCTAAGTCACATAGAGAGACTGTGCCTCGCTGTTAATTGCCATGCACATCTGTAAATAGTCTGTTTTAATTAGATATTGTGTGTTTTCCAAAATGTTTTTGGGAATATACATGCTGTCCATTTAATGTTGTAAATGTATGAGTTATGCCAACCCATTCCATGAAAATAATAACTATTTATTTTATATATAAATGCACTTTTGAACTCTGAGATCCAATAAGTGGTGCTCAGGGTTGTAGGTAGAAAGAGTTAAGTTTAGAACCATGTGGCTAATTGTTAATACAGAATGACGTCATTGGACCTTCTCCAATGCAACAGAAGGAATCTAGGCTGTCAGACCTCCGTGTTGGATATTTAAATGATAATTCCTTTTTTGGGTGCAGGTGGTGATGGTGCACATAGAGCCTGTTCCAGACAAACCACCTAAAGAGGTTCCTGGTTCCAGTCGGTGTCTTGTGATCAAAGAAACAGATGTGGTCCATTTAACACGGCAACAGCTTCACTTTGTAGACCAGGTGTCCCCAGACAGTGAGCTTACATATACTGTTACCACTCCACCTTTCTTCACTGGTCCTCACAGGTTAGTATATCCTCACCTTCAGAAAACACACTGGCTACTAAACTGTGGCAACACATTCTGTCTGAATGGCACGCTGTTGTCTTCATCTGTAGCAGTCCAGATGCTGGGAGGTTGTTTTTAGTTGACAGCATACCCAAATTTGCCAAAGATTTCAACACACCAGTGCTGAGACTCTTCACACAGGTAATTTAAAAAAAATGATTTAGTCTTTTTATATTGAAGGTACTTGCTCATCCTAAGTGTATTTGATGTTTTTTTCTTCTATGTTTGTTTCCAGCATGCAGTGAATTTCATGAAAGTAGCCTATATGCCTCCAATCATGGACATTGGGCCTTACCCCCAGAATATTCAGTTTGTTCTTTCTGTAACCAACCACCTGGGCAAAACGGTCACTGGGATCTGTTTCAACATCACTGTTTTGCCAGTGGACAACCAGCCACCACAGGTAGAAGAGAAAGTTACTGTTTCATGTTATATTTATTCCTCTTTTTTTGGTGTGTGGATACAAACATAAACTGTTTATATATATATTTATACAAGGGTCATGCAGAGACCTTAAGAGGGGCAGGTTCTCATGGGACAACATTTTAAAACTTCCCAAAAATGCAAAAACTCTGCTTGTTATTGTTAACAGTTAGTTTACATGTGGTAAAAACGTTAATATTCTCCAATTCAATTTTTCATTTTTGCTGTTCTCATAATAAAGCATAAATACTGTGCATGTTAGTAGATTTGGTAATTAACTGGCAAGAATACACAAGCCATTGATCACAATTAATTATAAAAGTAACTCAAGTACAAGATGTTATGATTTCATACATAACCAGCTTACCAATGCAATATTGTGGATAATAAAGCAAAAATGGCTTTACTTTCAACAAATACCAACACATGCTGTTAGCTGCTCGGTCCTGTTGTGGCATAAATGATTCATTACGCCCAATATGGGATACCCCCCCCAAAAATTATTACATTTGAGATTATAAGAGGTCTCTGCACTGGATCAATAGATACTCAACTCAATGAAGTTAAAGTGGTGCTGCTAAAAAGTGATAAACACAGCTACTGATTTAAATTATATCACAAACTTAAAAAAAAAAACCCTGATCTGCGACAAGAGATATAGAAGTTTTGTTTGATAGTACTTTACAGATTTACGTTGTATAATTTGTTGAGCACAAAATTACATTTACCATGGCGTCTACAAACTCTTTCAAGCCTGTCAGATGTGCTCAGATCAGATCATCTGAGAAGAGAACAGGGAGCCAATGGTGGACCTGCCAATTCTGGTGGTCTTGTGATTCCCAAACAGGCTGCATGGTGCTTGGCTGAGACACCCATGGAGTCTGTTTCTGACAGTTTGGTCAGAAACATGCACACTAGCAGCCTGCTGGAATTCATGGTGCCATTAACTGGAGCATTAACTGGGATGTTCATTTTGGCTAGCAAAAAACAAAAACAAAATGTACGTAACTTACCTGAAAACTGAGCAGCGACTCCTTGGAGTGTCTGTTAGTCCAACCAAACGCTGAACAAGACATTTTTAATGAACAAAACGTTCAAATAAACTGTCAATAAGTGAAAATACAGTGAAACGGTTAAAGTTATGAGACCTAATCGGCATCCTTTTTTATATTTATATAATGTTTTATATAACTTTATTGACACGTTGCCGTGGATACGCATTGTTCTGCTTCTCTCCTGATGACGGCTCGCCTTGTTAGCCACCTGTCAATCAAAGGTAGCCACGCCCCAAATCATATGATTCTTTATCTCCTATTTTCTTACAAATAAGGCCATTAATTGAACTATTAAGATAAAATTGTCTTGAAGAAGATTTTTTTTAAAGTGATTGAGACCATAGTGGTGTCCTTAAAAACATTTCTGAGGTAATAAATCAAGTGAGAAGTTTTCTCATTTTGCATTCAAATGAACGGACAGAAAAGCTTTTGCAGCCAAACTTAGCGCCCCCTGCTGGAATTTTCAGTATAATGCAGCTTAAGGTACTTCCTGGTTGGCCTCCCTGCTCAGATCCGGAGGTTGCTGCCTGTGATATACAGTTTATTATATAGGTTTGTGTGTGTGTGTGTGTGTGTGTGTGTGTGTGTGTGTGCACTCTGTTTCAGGTTATAACCAGTCCTCTGACTGTAGATGAAGGAGGGGAGTGCTGGCTCAGTCTTGAACACTTGACGCTGTCAGACGTGGACTCAATGGAAGACGCCCTGCAGGTGGTGCTGCGGAGGGAACCACAACATGGTGCTTTGCAGCGAGGCAGCCTCCTTCTTAAACCAGGCCACACCTTCACAATGCAAGACCTGAAAAGCCTTAAAGTTAGGTCAGATATTCTGCTTCATTTGTTTCTTCATTTCATGTGAAATAATGCCTTTAACATACTCCCTTGATGCAACACTTCTAACTGCATCCACACAAAACAGAATTAATATCCTCCTGTGTCAACCAAAATTGAACACTAAGCTTTGCAAAGGGCTGTTGGACTGATGCGGTTGTATCTAATAAATAGGTAACTTAGCATGAATCTGGGGATAGTGGTCGTGCTTTTGGCTTAACCCATTGAAGCCTGGAAAGCGGATACGTCGTTTTGTAGTATTTGTATAAGCTCTCAAATACTTTTTGAATTTCATTTCTATCTGCTACAGAGGCTGAAAAATCTATTATTTAGTAGAAGCGTTGACACTTCTGTTGAATTTCCAGAAAAACTTCAGGTTTTAGGGGCTTATTTTAAAATCGCCCAGAGGTTTTACAGGCGTTTTAGGCCTCAATGGGTTAAAGCTGCATTAAGTTCTTTTTGACCACTAGATGGCAGAACAAACATGATCTTAAACCAGATGGAAAAGAAGATAATCAGTTTAACATTTTGTGAGCAAGCAACATGATTCCTGCCAAATCTTGCCACTTGCCGCTGTTTGAAATTATTATCAGGATAGCGGCCGGTAGGTTGCTAAGTATCAAATAATAAAGCTATTTTGAGTTGATACAATTACTGAAGTTATCTGACTTTTATTCACATTTGATTACAGATGTTGTGTTTATTTAATCATTTAGCAAATCTTAGTTTTGTCTGTCATTTGTCAATCAGGTACAATCACGACAGCTCAGAAACTGTAGAGGACAACATTGAGTTCACTGCAACAGATGGCATCAATTCAGTTAGTTTTATTCTGCAAGTAAAGGTAATATAAATGGACAACCTTGATTACTTTACATTCTTTGCCGTTCTTTGCAGTCAGAAAAAGGAAACTAAAACTGAAACAACTGTTTTACAAAAGTGACATGCATGTCATCTTCAGGTGATGCCCATCAATGACGAGGTCCCAGTGTTGGTTGGTGGTTTAAAACCAGTTCTCAGCTGTGCAGAAGGACAAGAACAAGTCATCACAGCTGAGTATATCTACGCTACGGATGCAGACAGTGACAACAGCAGTCTGACATTCCTGATTGCTCGGCAGCCCTATCATGGTGTGGTTCTCCGAAGCTCCATTATAGTTGATCGCTTTATCCAGGCAGATATCACTGCAGGGATCATTACCTACAAACACACAGGTGGGCAGCGGAGTCAACAGTCGGCTTTGGGGTAAAGTGTTTTTAACTGTTCTGGGACCAATTATCAAGATTACAATTGTTTTTGGCAAATGCATTGCTGAGTTTCTGTCATGTATGATGTAGTGGTTATGTAGTGGTTAGTAATTCAATTCAATTCAATTCAACTTTATTTATAGAGCGCATTTCATGCACAAGGCAGACTCAATGTGCTTCACAATGGATATACATAATTACAGTTAAAAAACAAAACAAAACAACTAAAAACAAGCAAATACAAACAATTAGAAAAAAATAAATTACAAATTAATTGAAGAGTGCAGGTAAACAAGCTATGCCATATTCACCACATACACACTTACTTACTCACACATGTGCACCCACTCCCACAACCACACGTACACAGTTCAACCGAATGCTGTTGAAAAAAGATTGGTTTTTAATCTGTTTTTAAAAATGGCTACTGATTTAGTACTGGTCGCTGGTTCAATTCCGGCCTGCAGCTTTTGTGGAGTTGCGTGTTCTACCCGTGTTAGTGTGGGTTCTCACCGGGTACTCCGGCTTCCTCCCACAGTCCAAAAACATGCATTTAGGTTTAATTTCTGACTCTAAATTGTCCATAGGGATGAATGAGAGCGTGATTGTCTGTCTCTATGTGTCAGCCCTGTGATAGTCTGGTGTACCCCGCCTCTTGCCCATTGTCAGCTGGGATCGGCTCCAGCCCCCCGTGACCCCAATGCGGATAATCGGTTAAGGATAATGAATGAAACTCGGAACGTCGGAACTCGTGTTGCAAAGGGGGGTGGAGCCAATCCCACACTTAGAGACATACAGCCATTCATGCTCTCATACACACCTACGGGCAATTTAGAGACACCAATTTAACCTAAGTTGCAAGTCTTTGTGGGTGGAAGGGGACCTGGAGAGAACCCATTCTCACACCAGAAGAACATGCAAACTGCACAGAGAACCACTTCAAGCCGAATTGGAGCCTGCTAGCTACTACACCACTGTGTGACACTCTTTTAGAACTTGGTTGTCATTTTTTTTACTGTGCTTATAGTGAAAGCATTTTAGCTGGAAGAGTAAGAGTTTGCCCGAGAAATGTCAAACTACACCTTAAAAGTAAGGTAGTTGATATATATATATATATATATTTATGACATATCCCTGTAGGGAAAACTAGGAAGAATAAAGACATCATATGATGTTTTGTTAAAGCTTCTGGTGACTTCACCAAATGCTACACAGGAGCTTATGGTTTTTCCCTTCTTTCCATTACCATTCTACTTTATGATTAAGTTCAATCTCAATATTTGGAGCAGTACCTTAATATTTTTGACAAAGCACCTGTACTACATGTTACGTATATAGTAAATATTTTTGAGAGATAAATAAGTATAACGAATACAGTGGAATACAGTACAGTTGACTTGAAGTACTTTATGTGATTGTGGTTTCAGGATTGGAGATTGGACTCACTCCTCGCCATGACACCATCACTTTTGTTATCTCTGATGGAGAAACAGAAAACTCTCCTCTATGCTGTGGTAGAGAAGACCCCTCCAGGACTCAGTCACGACATCTGCCTGTGTATGACCTCCAGATCACAGTGTTTCCAGTCGACAGCCAACCACCTTCTTTAGAAACAGGTGGGCGATTTCTAAGTACAGCATTACAAAGTACAACACCACACTGTGTGATAGGACAAACAACTTTAACTATTTAAATTCTTTACCATGCCTATGTGCAGTGCATTTTGTCACCAAGTCATACATCCATCCATTTTCCTCCGCTTATCCGGGGCCGGGTCGCGGGGGCAGCAGGTAGTATTTTGATTTATCTGGGGATAGGAAATATCTGATACACTACACTCCAGTTGTGAGATAGGCAGAAAAGTTAGAGTGAAACTTCCATATAAATGCAGCCCAACTGTTACCACTTATTAATTGGTGTCATGATAGCTTTATATCTAGTAGGTGTCATCGTATACAACAATGCATTAGATAGAAACGCATGGCATTTACGCCATTCTAGTATAAATATAGTAAGTAGGCCACGGACTTACAGCAGTATTGAGTGAAAAACAACAGTGAAATGAGAGTTACAAAAATGTAAGCTGCTTGTGCAGCCACCTAAATCATGAGTAGAATATCACGAGTGTTATAACTAATGGGTGTGCTGGGCAACCCATGATAATATCTGATTGTTATTCTGTTTTTACAAAAAATTTTGGCTTCTTAATAGAGATAGACAGAAAGAGATGCCCCTTGTATGGAGAGAGGCTGTTGTCTGTGCCTGCAAGGCACTGATCCATAAAGAGTATAAAGAGTATACTGTAAGAGCAAGAGAGTTAGGAAGTTGTAGCAGCTAGAGGGTTAATAAGATCAGGATGATTGACCTCGTGATAGGTTTATTTTGGTGTTATGTGTCACCAAGAGGTTGTCTTCTGATCGGAAGGTTGGTGGTTCGATCCCCGACCATGGCAGCCTACATGTTGAAGTATCCTTGAGCAAGATACTGAACCCCAAATTGCTCCCGATGCTGCGTTCATTGGTGTGTGAATGAATTCCCAATGGTGGCAGGTGTGCCCTGGTAGTCTCCGCCACCAGTATGAATGTGTGTGTGAATGGGTGAATGAGCGTAGTGTGTAGTGTACCCCATTTACCATTTACAGACTGCACTCATTAACCAGTTCACACACTTATTCATGCTGGTGGTCAAGGCTACCCTAAACATTGCTACCTGCCACCATTAGGAATTTATTCATACACCGATAAAAGCATTTGGGGTTCAGTATCTTGCCCAAAGATACTTCGACACGTAGGCTGCCATGGTCAGGGATCAAATCATAACCTTCCGATCAGTGGGTGGCCACTCTAACAACTAAGCCACAGCCGATAAAGCCCATTCAATCGTCAAATAATATTCAAAACTGTTGACTGAGCCCAGTTTGCCAAAATATAAGGCTTTAAATTTCATTCATTAAAATTCACTGATGTTATTATGGCCACAGCAAACACTAAAAAAGTAATTTAAACAAACACATTTTACAATTTAATACCTAGAAATACTTAAACTGAAATGCACAAATGAAAAAAGTTTAAAATAATTTAATTTGGTCAACAAACAGTATATAGTTAGCTTTATGTGGTAATAAGGTTAATCATTGCCATTAGTTAAAGTTTTTTTTTTAATGTTTTAGCATGCTTTGTGTTTTCTTGTTCGTAGGAGACATCTATATGGTAGATGAAGGTGGGTCTGCCACAATAACTGCTTCTCATTTGAAGGCCTCTGACGTGGACACTGCTCTGGACAAACTGATGGTCAGTCTAATTTCTCCGCCCAAGTTTGGCTACATTGAAAATGTCCTGCCCAGTCCTGGCTTCGAGAAAAGCAACACAGGCATCAGCATAGGTAAGCATTATGGTATGTGTTATCATCAGATTGGGAAAACAACAAAATAATATTCCGTGTTTCTCTGTCCAATCTCCTTTTCTCCCAGCTTCCTTTTCATACAAAGACATCATTGACGGTCATGTGAACTACGTACAGTCCAGACACGAGAGGATGGAGCCCACAGCTGACCAGTTAATGCTCTGTGTATCAGACGGAAAACACAGCTCGGCGCATGTCGCGTTCTACATTATAATTAACCCAACAAATGACGAGATCCCACTGTTTGAAGCTCGGAACATCACTGTAAGTTTCACGACTGAGGACCAAAGTTAGCTATGTCCTTAAAGGAACACTCCACTGTTTTTTCATATTAAAACATGTTATTCGGGTAAGTAAGACGAGTTGATACAGACCTCTTGCGTCTCAATGCGTGCACTCAATCGCCCTGGCGCGCGGAGCTACTTGGCTAGCACTTAGCTTAGCCCAGTTCATTCATTAGGATCCAAACAGATGGACAGTTAGAAGCGACCAAACTCCTCCACGTTTTCCACGGCGCAGTAATATCATCACTTCCGCTCCCTCTCACTTCCGTCAGGAGTGATGATATTACTGCGCCGAGTCGAAGTGCTCCCAAGTGCTATTCCGCCATACATTATAGTTATCCTTTTTATCCGCTTCGAAAAGCGCCACGTTTTATTTTGTGTCGCCATACTTGGTCGTTTAACTACTCGTGTAGCTGTATTTAAATAGGGAAAACCTGGAGGAGTTTGGTCACTTCTAACTGTCCATCTGTTTGGACCGCAATGAATGAACTGGGCTAAGCTAAGTGCTAGCCAAGTAGCTCCGCGCGCCAGGGCGATTGAGTGCACGCATTGAGATGCAAGAGGTCTGTATCAACTCGTCTTACTTACCCGAATAACATGTTTTAATATGAAAAAACGGTGGAGTGTTCCTTTAAACTTTGTTGACAACATATGACCCAATGTTGATTGATATCTTCTGTGACAAGGTACAAGAAGGAGACATGAAGCCGTTGGACTTATCAGTTCTACACGCAACAGATCTGGATGTCCCCAAGAACATTCTGCTCTTCAGTGTGGTCAGAGCCCCACAGCATGGCAGCATCAGCACCCTAAGCAAAGAAAATCCAGTGAACAGGAGACGAGAGGCCAGTCCTCAACACCCTGTGGTCGACTTTACAATGACTAATCTTTTAAATGGTACCTTTTACATGTCAGAACCTAAAGCCTCATTTCACTCTGGAGCACGCAGGCCTTTTTAAAAAAAATAATTTAAACTAAATATTACATCTTCTGAATGTCAAATAAATCTGTATGATCACTTGTGTCTAGGTATGGACCTGATGTACATGCACGATGACTCAGAAAATATGGAAGACAGTTTTACTATCCAGTTGACTGATGGCAGGCACCAACTTCAACGACAAGTGATGGTTAAAGTGCTGTCCGTCAATGACGAGGAGCCTCATGTCATCAGGTTAAATTAACATGTTCACTACAGTTTCAGTTTAAATTATAGACACATCATTGTGAGAAAGTAAGTGAACTCAATCTTTTCCCCTTCAGGAACAATGGACTGGTGGTAGAGCCAGGAGAGGCCAGGCTTATTTCCAGTGTTACACTATTTGCACAAGACAATGATACTCCTGCTTCAGAGGTCATATACATATTTGAGAGTGTTCCCATGCTGGGACTACTTCAGCTTAAGGTTGGTGCAGTACTGTCAACATACACACCACACCACATATTTTGATATTATACCCCCTGCTAGTTTTACTTTGTCAAGTGATGGGAACACACTTCAGTAAATGGTAAAGGCTTTTTACCTCAAATGTGAGAAAATGCAGCATGTCCACTGCCAACACTGAATGAAAAATCAATCAAATCAAATCAAAATTATTGCGGCTGTGGCTCAGTTGGTAGAGCGTTCGCCCAGTGATCGGAGGGTTGGTGGTTCGATCCCTGACCATGGCAGCCTACATGTCGAAGCATCCTTGAGCAAGATACTGAACCCCAAATTGCTCCCGATGCTGTGTTCATCGGTGTGTGAATAAATTCCCGATGGTGGCAGGAAGCACTGTTTATGGTAGCCTCTGCCACCAGTATGAATGTGTGTGTGAATGGGTGAATGAGCGCAGTCTGTAGTGTAAATCGCTTTGAGTGGTCGCAAAGCGACTAGAATTTACCATTTACTTTATTTGTCCCCGAGGGGAAATTCAGTTTGTCTGGTAACTCTGTTAGAATGAGCGAAGGATCTTTTGTATCGTTCTGCAAGAGAGAGAGGAGACGTCCACTGCTGTTTTTTTGGTCCATAAAGGTTTTGTGTAGCAGATGATCCGGGTATTTCAGGAAGGCCTCGAACATGTTGACAGGTCATCTCTACACCACCTCCTCCAGTGTGTCCAACCTGGCTCCAACCACAGAGCCAGCTCTTTAGACCAGTCTGATCATCTCTGTGTGTGATGCTGCCTCCCCAGCAGACTGCAGCATAAAACAACACACTACCACCACAGACTGATAAAACATCTGCAGCATCTTACTACAGATGTCTAGAGATCTGAGCTTCGAGAAGAAAAAGAGGCATTCTTCCTCCTATATTCGAGGTTCGACAATCAGTCAGAGCCTCCTTTCCAGCACCCTTCAGTAAACTTTGCCGGGGAGGTTGAGTAGTGTGATTCCCTGGTATTTGGGAACGCAGCAGCACTCAGCAGAGGGCTTGTGGGTATCCCCACACCTGTCTGGTGCCTCTCACCCTGGGCAACTCCTGAAAAGGCTAGAGTCCAGCCTCTCTCCAGTAGTTTGGATTCGTAGCCCAAGCTTTGCGTTGAAGTGAGCCCAACAACAACTAGCTGGTAACAATCCACCTTACCTACAAGCTTGAGCTCCTTCCCCACCCAAGAGGTGACATTCCACGTCCCCAGAGCCAGCCATTAAAGCAACCATGCCCAGGTTGCACCTAACCCTGCAGGTGGTAGGCCCACTGGGTGGTGAATCCACATAGTTATTTTGGGCTGAGCCTAACCAGGCTACATGAACACAGGCCGGACACCAGACACTCACCAGCATGGTTCCAGTAGGGGCCCCCTATTGAATTTATGCAACAAACTGCATTGAGTTTGTTGCATGGAAAGATAGTATTTAGGAGACCAGGCTGCTGCCCAGCACTAAACAGCAGAGTAGGTTAAAAGGTTTTCTCGAGAGTCTGTGGAGACCAATCTTTGGCAATCCTTGGTTTGGTTCTGATTTGTCAGAATGTTCTTGAACTAAGTAACTACATTGGACACGTAAAAACTTGTTATGCACAGCTGCCCACAGGTCAGGGGACAGACTGGCTTGCATTAATGCCCGAAGAGAATTGAATAAGAGAAACCAAGAGCAGATATAGTGGCACAGCCCCAACATGAGGTGTTTCTCAGCTCTTTTCACATCGATTTCCAATTATTCTAAATGTGAATTTTTTTCAGTTTTTGGCGTATTTTTCAAAAACAGTGAGAAGACTTTTTGAAAAAAAATAAACATAAAAATATAGCACATACAAGAAGTACATAATTTAAAATCCAGCAGAAGATGAATTATAATAATAAGTAAGGTGAAGCCTTGAACCTTTGGTGTACATCGGTTCACCAAAATATATTAACTTTGTACAGTTTTCAATTGAATATCTGTCAAAAAGGGTTTTAGAAGAATTTTGGAATTGGGGTATGGCTGAATTCCTCCAATGATCTTCCTCCGAAGGAATATATCAGATTTCAATTGTAGAATATTGTAAGAACATTCCTGGAGGGGGAATCCAAAATAATTTCCAATTGCCATTTCTTTGTGATATTCTGTAATAGTAGCTGTCACTTTACACATCAGCTTGACACTGTGTTATGCTTCTGTCTTAGGAAGGTCAGGACTGGGTGACACTGACAGCAGGGAGAAACTGCACCCAGGAGATGGTGGACCTGAACCTTCTACGCTACGTCCACATAAGGATTCAGAGTGCTGAAACACAGGACTTCTTTGTATTCCACTTGTTAGATGGAAAGAATCAATCCCCCCCAAATCACTTCCACATCTCTGTGAAAGCTTTAGAAAAAGGTAGTGTAATTCACTTTTAATTTCTCTGTTTGACATGAATTCTTCATTAGACAAGTCATAACGATAGGGTCCCAGTGTAAATGTAGCCTTTAACTGTCTCCTCCACCATGTTCTCCAGGAAATATTGCTTTACTTGTAAAGCCAGTGAACGTCAGCCTTGGAGATCATGTGGTTCTCACCACAGATGTACTGTTAGCCACAGATGGTACAGACAAGCCGGAGGAGCTTCTGTATATTGTCACCAACCCTCCTGCTCACGGACAGATAGAATACATCAAACATCCTGGACTCGCCATCTCCACCTTCAGCCAGATGGACATAGCAGCCAACCTTGTGGCTTATGTGCATGACAACAAAGCCACCACACCCACAGAAACCTTTCAGTAAGTCTAGAAGCCATTGTATGACTTGATATTACGTATTCTCATTATTATATTTATATGTAACACAAATGTAATGTCGTTTGGGTGTAAAGGCTAATCCCTACTGGATGCACTTTTAGAAGCATTTTTGACATCTGTCACTAGTGCATCTCATAGATAAAATAGTATTCAATTCTGTTGAATGTATGATAGATCAACGATCCCAGCCTGTTTCTGTTCCTAATTCACTACATGCAGTTTCCCTTCACTTGCTACTGCAGGGGAAATAAAATCAATCAATATATACAAACATTGTTGATTTCTTCCCATGAAGCGGACATGAAATCTATTCAGAAAATCATTAAGTTTTAGTAAATTTCAGTCAGTGAACCTGGTGAAGGCAGGATATTTGTTAGCCTGGCTAACACCAGACTATTCTCAAATGAGGGCTAGTCTGGCAACGAGCAATGTATTTCTCCGTAGAGGAGGTGTGGTTTACGATCCTCCGGAGCCGTTTATTGGGCGCTTAGAATGTCTATCAAAGCGTCTGTAGGTAGCTCTTAGCCAATCAGATCAGTTATACCAGATGACGTAGTAGAACAACAGAAATGGATGTTTGTTGTGTGTGTGTGTCTGTGAGAGAGTGTTGCTTGCTGCTTTGCTTCTCCAGTTCTCGCTTTCTGCAAGATTATTTATTTTCACGCTTTATTCCCCCTCATGTCATTCAGCCACACACATCCACTGATTTTATGGGCAATAATCAAGCTGCTGCGGGCCTCTCGGCGGCTCCGCTGTCCGCGGTAGCGGGGCTATTAGCCGTTAGCGGCTATTAGCTATTAGCAGCTATTAGCCGCTAACGGCGCTAATAGCCGCTAGCGACGCTTATAGCCCCGCTACCATAACGCCGGTGATCTCAGCGGAGCCGCCGAGAGACCTTTCGCCTTTCAACTTTCGCTCTAAACTATTTCAAACACCATCTACAGCTAAAGAGAGTTTCGCGTCAGCTGCAGGATCCGTAAGAAAACTACAAGCTTCCGTCTGCCGGGTAGTACGCGTCATCGTCTTGCCGTCCCTCCCCGCTCTGTGATTGGATCCCTAAAACAGGGCTAAGAAACTCGCCTAGTTTCCAGACTGCCTGGAGGTTCGAAATTAAATTCGAGCGCGCAAGGCAGTCTGGGTATACCCAGGCTAGATATTTGTGTGATTTATAACAGCTGTCTATGCAGATTTCGCTTCACTTAACATGATGGAAGACAGAGTCAGTTTATGGTTCAGAATCACTTCCTTTGCCAACTGCATGTGTGATGCATGGTAGCCTATTTACATTTACATTATTATGTTATTATTACATTATGTTTTTATTGTTTTCAGCCTAAATGTCATTAGTCAGGATTCCCCTGACAGGCAAATTTTCCTCCACTTGTCAACAACTGCATGCTGACACAGTGCTAGCTTGGCTAAACCTGCATTAGCATGTACTGTATGCCTTTCCAGTTTAGGACCCTAACAACCATAGCAACCTGTTTGCCATACCCTGGACAAGTACTTGGGTTTTCTTGTGTGATTGCAATCTTAAAACCGTGACAGTAGTGTTTCAGTGGGAAATTAGTAAAATAATCTGATGTGCAACTGACAAAAAAAGTTATGCTATTACTTAGCCAAGATAGACAGTCGACCAATGCCCAGTTGGTTATTGAACAGCAAAAATATTAAAATAGCTGAATGAACTGACAAATTATCTTCCAATGGTCCTTACATGTGTGCTCTCAGGATGACATGTCACCTGTTGTATATTTGGCAGGTTTGTTGTAAGTAATGGTAAAACCAGCCGAAACGGAAGCTTTGAGATTGCGGTGGAAATGGTGGATCGCATCCTGCCGTCTCTGTTCTACAAAAAAGGATTCTCAGTTCCACAAGGCTCCTCCATGTTCTTGAGTCCTGAGTGCCTGGTCATGTCTGATCCCGACACTCCACCCAGCTCCCTGACTTTTGTCCTCGTCCAGCCTCCACAGTATGGCAGGCTGCTTTTACGTGGCATCACACTAACTGCTGGTTCAAACTTCACCCAGAGAGACATACAGGAGCTGGAGGTAGCATATAAACACGACGGGGGGCCATCGCAGATCGATCGATTTGCCTTTACTGCCTCTGACAGCACCAAACGGGGTTTCTTGCTAGATGGGCAGTTACATATGGAACCTGTGTTCTTTACTATTCAGGTAGGTATGGTGATAAACGTCTGTTTTGTAAGGCTTCTTGGTTGTGTCACAACTCAGAATCAGAATCAGAATCACAAGCCTTTATTGTGATTGCACAGAGTAACAAGTAATAGTACAACAAAATTTGCCATCAACCCGTCCAAAACGTATAAAAACACACATATAATATGACAGAGGTGAACAGGACAAAAGGACAAAGATGAAGAGAAAGAAATACAGCACAATGTGGAGAGGAAAGGAGGAAAAAACAATGAAAAAAAACCTCAGCAACATAAGCACATACATAATACATAATGGATGTACGTTATGCGCCCCAGGATCCTATGTGAGCCAATTGGAAGAGATAACAATACCCAGATGTGGTCCATCATCTCCTTTAGGGGCCATTTTCCATGTGTTAATAATGTCCCCGCTAGATTTCTACAGCAGCCACTATGCTCACATATGATAATGGTTATTATAAAATGTGTCCCAAGTAAGAACTCTGATATTTAGATCAGTTACACACCAATAAATGAATAGAGTTAGATAAAATTACAGCAAAATCTCTGAATTTTTTGACTTGAGCAGTTTCATTTGCTATGATAAATACTGTGTTGTTTCTCCTTGCTTGAAGTAGCTTTCATGTAACATGGTGGTCAAGTAGCAACCAGGGTCATTCCCAAAAAGCTAGCTTGATGTTGGTTCTTATTGTTGTAGGAAAAACATGACAAGTAAACTAAATATCTAAATTGGTTGATGAGGTAAATTGGGGGTGATGTTAGCATGTTAAACAAGGTAACATGAATGAACATGCCATATCTTGTCTAGGGCTATAAAACCATGTTTCAAGGATTATAACATGTAATACAGCTGAATACAAATACATCTGTGTTGTCTAATTTTAGCTCATTTTTATTAATGTGTGCAAAAACACATCATACATTTAAAATAAATAACTTGAATTGAAAGGCCATAATGGAACTAAAAAATAATTTTTTGCAGCAAAAATACTTTCATTTAGAACGATTGTTAAATTAAGATTCCGATACAGACAAATGCAGATAGTTAAATTTGTGTTTATCATATAGACTATGTCACATTTCATTAATCCAAACCACTTCAATTTCAATAATGCCATGTTAACTAATCTCTATTTTTCCCATAATTTCAGATCAAGCCTTTGGATAAGTTGTGTCCTAAGGTTGTGAAGCTGCTTCCTCTAACAAAAGCAGAGCTTTTAGGTGATGGACGGTACGGGATCTTTGTGTCGTCTCACAAACTGAAGGCCCAAGACAGCGATAGCAGGGAAGAAGAGCTGATATTCTGCATTGTTCGCCAGCCCTACTTTGGTTACCTTGAAAACATCACTACAGGTCAGGAAAGACAAGTTATTTCCACCTCAGTTTCATCTTAGTTAAGTGAGTCAATGAGGGGGAAAAAAAACATTTTTTTGCTCTTTTTTTTGCTCTTGCAGGTGGTTTTATACCACAGCGATTTTCTCAGATGGAGCTGAACAAGAGAACTATTGCCTACATTATCAACCCAGAAAGAGAGTCTCTCTCCGACAGCCTGGAGTTCACAGTGACCGATCCTTTAGGAAACTCTAGTCCCTCTCACATGTAAGAAAAATACTGTAACATTTTTTAAATTACAGTACAGGCCAAAAGTTTGGACACACACCTTCTCATTCAATGCGTTTTCTTTATTTTCATGACTATTTACATTGTAGATTCTCACTGAAGGCATCAAAACTATGAATGAACACATATGGAATTATGTACTTAACAAAAAAAGTGTGAAATAACTGAAAACATGTCTTGTATTTTAGATTCCTCAAAGTAACCACCCTTTGCTTACTAGAATGTAAGACATGTTTTCAGTTATTTCACACTTTTTTGTTAAGTACATAATTCCACATGTGTTCATTAATAGTTTTGATGAATCTACAATGTAAATAGTCATGAAAATAAAGGAAACGCATTGAATGAGAAGGTGTGTCCAAACTTTTGGCCTGTACTGTATGTCTTAATTTTACAGTTTAGTCTTCACTGTGCTTGACCTTGCCTCTGCAGACTTGAATTTAGCTGGTCTACTGTGGAGCTGTCAAAGTCTGAGTACTCTGTGCATGAGGAGCAGGGGACTGTCTCATTGGACATAATTCGAAAAGGAAACGTGGCAGAGTCTTCATATGTCACTGTCAAGGTCTGAAGATCTATAGTACATTTAGTACATTTATGTCATCAGATCTGATTTTTGGCCTTTTTCTCACATATGTCAATATGTGTTTCTGTGTCATGTTTCTTTATCGCAGGTAAAGGAGCTAACTGCAACAGCTGGAAAAGATTTCCTCATAAGCCCTTCTTCCCTCATTCAGTTTGATCCAGGTATGCCCTCTTTCATATAGAAAGCTTGCCTTACGTTTTTTAAATTCACTAATTTTACAAATAAAGTTTGGTCAAATGTTAAAATGGGAACGTTTGTGAAAATGTTTTATATTTTAATTAGCTTCCTGTATTTATCTATTTAGTTTTCTACGGCATAGTGATGGAAAACCTTTAATTTCCCCCCATGTAAAAAATGGTTTGGCCCACAATAATAACACGTCAAACTAGACGGCAACCTAAACGTAACAGCTGCACCGCGGTCACTGTTGCTGATCGCTGCCACTCTAATCAGTGAGAGCATTTCCTTTTCTTTTCTTTTTTGGCCCACCACCACCCCCCCACTTTTGGAGGACAACTTTATTTTTATTTACAGAACAAGAAAAGGTCAAACAACTTCAACAGAAAATAAGGTAAACAATTAAAAAATAAAAATAAAGAGTAGATATTTACAATATTTATTGTGTGGCCATACATATAGCTGATAAGCAAATCAGCAGACAGACAGACAGACAGACAGACAGAATTTTATGTAAATGCTACAGATGCGTATGTGTGTGTGAGTGTGATGAGACATTTCCACCAGGCACGACGCGTAACGTCTCAGCAGCGTCCGAGCCGCGGCTCTCCGCTCTGCAGCGCGATCAATCCGTAGCGTTTCTAATTTTGCCGCGAGCCGTTGCTAAACCGCGTCAAGCTCAACAGAGCTGATTGCACAAAACAGGAAATCCAACACAGAATCAATGTAAAACACTTCCGCCCACTTTCAAAATAAAACACAATACACAGTTCATGCAGTCTAAAACTACTTCACATCAACATTATGTTATGTCCGGGGCACCAGATCAGCAATCAATCAATCAATCAATCAATCAAAGGGTCTCACAGGATCGGCGACACGGACGACAAGAGACTGATTGTTGAAGTGGAACATCATACAATTATTTATGACATAACATATTGTTTTTATAAGGATAGATGGTCAGATCAACAGATCTTCCACGTCGGAGAAGCAAAGTAAGCTGTTTGTTGTTGTTTACTTTATACACAGTTTAGTTTATCACGGGATCTTACGGTCTCTCGGAGGTTCAGGATTTTAACGTGTTCTCGTTATGTCGTGTGTATACGGCTGGCTCGATACGCGTCCGTTACGCACCCGGTGGGAATTGACGCCTGGAAGAAGATGGAGCAAAACCGCGGCGGACCCGTTCAGTGGCTGCTCCGCGCCCGATGGAAATCCTCAGTCTGTCTAAGCAGTGAAGAAAACCCATTCAAAACCCAACAGGGGTCGCCAACGGCAGTTACAGAAGACCTCCGGCCATATCTATCTCAATACAAAAGTAGATGACTTCTCACTTAATTTATTACATCAGACATTTTTTTTGTGGCAATATCATTGTCTCAATCACTTGTTTCAAGTCTTCTACAAGACAATATGATGTAATTTCTGTAAATAATGGTAATTTAGAAAAAAATATATGATAACCTGCTTTATCATCTGATAGAATCTTGTTCTTGTCCAAGCAACTGCCATCACCATATTCATTCAGTTATTTCAAGTGAGCTTCAAAATAAAAAGTTTTAAAAAAAGAAAAGATAAATTCACCTAAAAAGACCTGCACCATCTATTGTTTGTTTTTGTTTCTGTATATGTAGGAGTGTCAAAGACAAGCTGGCAAACTGAGATCATTCAGGACAACCTTGAGGAGCCTGACGAGATGTTTGAAGTGCTGCTAGTCTCCCCTGAAGGCACAGTGATCGGCAGTTTTAACAAGACTCGAGTCACAATCAGGGACTCAGGAAGAGGTAAAAAATAAAGACTAGATGTATATCTTTAGAATCCAATTTTGCCAGGTTGAATCACTTCACATAAAAAGTTTTTAGACATTTTCATCACTTTTTTTACATTCCTTTACTCACCTAAAACATTTCAAATGAAACATAATATTTAAAAGCATTTGACAGGACATTACATTATACAAGATATTATGTCCTGTATAACCTTGCCACCATAGTGTAGTATATTTGTTTTTGTTTTTAAAAGAAAAAAAAGGAGCTGAAATTTGCCCAAAGACACTATAACACAGGGGTGTCAAACTCTGGCCCGCGGGCCAAATTTGGCCCGCAGTGTAATTTTATTTGGCCTGCGAGGCAATACCAAATTATTATATTATTATTGTACTATAAAAGCTGACCCGCCGGTATTATACGGCGCATTTACCGCTAATACTACAAATCCCACAATGCCCTGCTGTTGTTTTGGCGCGTCAATCAGGACAGGACCCAGAAACGCTCCTCTGTGACAGTCGTCATAGCAACCTCAAGCTAGAGCTGTATCACAGCTACCCCTTCCCAAAAATGGCGAAAAGTAAGGCAGAATTTATTAACCTGTTGAAAAAGTTTATTTTGATATTTAAATCGGAAGGATGCAAATAGAAAAGAGGCACACGATTTTTATTACATTTTTTATTTAATAAATTAATGACATTGATTATTAGTGTTTTTTATTTGAAATTTGATTTTGCATGCCTGCACTATTTAGTTATATATTGTATGTTTATAAGCGTTGCTGTTTCCATATTTAATGTTAAAGCAAAACATGTTTGGTATATATTAAAAGGTTCATTTGTTCAATGTTGGCCCGCAATTTTATTCAAGTTTTAAATTTTGGCCCATTGTGTATTTGAGTTTGACACCCCTGCTATAACATGACTATTGCAAATATAAGAAAATGGTTTTAACTGTGGTGACTGAGGTTGTGGGAAAGTTTTGTTTTTGCACACTACCTTTCAGAGATCTTGACAGGAATGAGTGAATAAGATGGTAAAACCAGACCAGTGTCAGCAGGACCCACGTTGTCAGAGACAGGGCTATGACATACAAAGTTCAGATTACAGGCAGGGTCATGCTGTGGAAAACATCAGTCAAGGCTAAAAGCAATACAAATGATGAAATTGTGAGTTTCTTAACCCTTTCCATTCCTGTTTTTGTAGATGGTGAGTATTGAAGTGAAGTTGTGTCAGGTAACAGTTGAGCTGAATGATTGTTCAACTTGTCAGGACAGTGTGGGAGGGACTCAGGGACACACATTCTTGTGTTTCTATCTTTGTGAGGGCCCTCATTGGAATAGTAAATTCCCTGGCAAGGTTATAATAGTTTGGGATTTTTCATTAGTTTTGGTTTTAATTTTCGTTGTCAATTTTTGTTTTCAAATTCAGTTAGTTTTAATTCGTTTTTAGACTGAGTTTGCTAGTTTTAGTTTAGTTTTGGGGTATTTGTTGGGTGGGAGATTAAAAGAGGTCACAGTAAAGTTTGCCTTTATTTCCTTTGTCTTATCCATCTTGATTATGTATGAAAAAAGTTGACAAAGACGAAAACGAAGGACATTTTCACTATAATTTTAGTTAGCTTTGTAACCACACAATACAGTTTCAGTTAATTATCCTTATCATGTAACCTTTAACCCTTAAAACAAAGTCTGAAATCTCAAAAAAGCCTTTAGAGAAGTGAGGACCGGCCAAATGTCCTCACTTTGCAAAAATGTCCTCACGCTGTGGGTTAAAAACGTGTTCTGGTCCTCACTATGTAGGAAGTTCAAGAACACACACACACACACACACACACACACACATGCTTCTTGCTTTATAGATAGATTGGACATTTGCATAAAAGGTGGTGAATTTCTTTTTTAAACCACCACAGGACAGCACAGACTGAACCAGAATCACGAGGAGGCCATTCTTGGAGGAAAGGAGGTTCCATCAGACACGTACCCCCAGCATGGATCCATTCAATTACAGAAACTGTCCTTCAGCACAGATCCAGCAATCTGGGCCCGGGGCGACAGCATCCCCAGGCCTAAAATCGATCCCCCCAAAAAAAACCTCAAAGTCATGGACAACTCAAAGTCTGTCAGTACCTGCTCTTAAAGATCAGAGTGTGATTTGACTTTTCGCTTTGTCTTGTTTTTCATCTTAAAATCACCTGTTACTGTTTCACCTTTAGGTTGCACCTTCATCAGTTATCTACAATGGGACTGACATTGTTTACACGGTAAGCAGCCACACCTGTTACTAACTGACCTTTTAAAGTCAGAAAAGTCTTCACTTCTCATGTTTCTTTATTTCTAGTATCATGGCATCATGAAAATGCAAGTCGAGGATGCCACCTCCCCATCAAGGAGCGGCAGAAAGGCAAACATCCGTGTGGTTAGCAGGGGAGCACAGCAGCAGGTGTCTGCTGTCCCAAAGTCAAACACAGATCCTCAAAGAAATATCTTAACTCCAAAAGCAGCCCGCTCTAAAGGACATGTGAGTACAAATGGAACTGTTCCTCTTATGCTTTATGTAATGTTAAGTGAACAAAGAATAACTCTCTTTTGCTTGGATAGCACATGGAGCTGTTGTTGATTGTAGCATACCCTCCGAAAGATGGTGGACCCGACTGATGGTTTTCACAATGTTTATTTCCATACAAGCTCCTTATTAAGTCCGTAAATCAAAGTGAAACCAACTTGAGAACTTGTGCCTCCTCGGGGGGTTGCTATTATAGTCAGCCTTCGCCATTTTATTCTTGTGTTACTGTCACGGCTTTATTTTCCTTTTGTTTACTTTATTTAGTTTAGCTTTTACTGCCTTTACCATCAGCTCGTACCGTTGCAATTGCTTGGTTTTACCGCAATACACAATACCGCCAGGAAGAAGGAAGAGATTTAGCGATCCTTCAAAACAAAAGCTCATTACTAACATTAGCTCAAAAACGAACAATAGGCACATAAAAAACAGATGAATTACATTTTTACCATAAACTTAAATCATGAATAATATTTTTGTACCCAAATCATGTTAGAATGTATTTTAAACACACTTTTTAAGGACTTTTTAGCTTTTTTAACCCATAAAACAAACACAAGCTGCCCTCTTGTGGACAACACGAGAAACAGCATTTCACAAAACCCAAAAGTGGTTAGTTATATTGATAATTAGACTAATTTCAATGTTGTGTCACTTCATTCCTTGAAATAGTCAACAGGGGCCTCATGTATCAAAGAGTGCGTAGCTTTCATACTGAAAGATGGCGTACTCCAAAACCTAGAAAAGTACGTACGCAAACTCACCTCCACATGTATCAAACTGTGCTTATGCCAGAATCCATACTGGTTTTTAAGAAAGCCATCGTGAACAGAAAATTTAAGTTGCTTCCAAACTTTTGGCCTGTAGTGTAAAAGGGTGAAAGGGGGCGTGGTTAAATCAAAGAGGGTGGGGCTTTGCTCAATATTGTGATGGCAAGTGTTCAGCCCTGGACTCTCACGAAGCATGAGATATTTGAGGTAGATCAGATAAAGTAAAGTGAAAATAGAACAAATTCCTGTGTCATGGTGAATGATCAATGTTGGCTGCGCCACCACAGCAGCACCGCTCAATGAAAACTCACAATCTTCAAAACAAAGTGTCAACATCTGTCTGACCAAAACTTGAGGTGGCTCTGGTGAACCACCTAGGAACAAGCCTGATTTCCACCGGGCGCGTTACAGCAGCGTCACGTCAGCGTTGCGTACGCCGTTGCAAATAGGTAACACTCTAATCAATGAGAGCATTTCCACCGGGCGCGCTGCGTAACGTTACAGCAGCGTCACGTCAGCGTCTCTACGCGAGCATTAGGTAGGACTTCTATTTCTCCGCGAGACGCTGCCAAACCGCGTAAATCTCAACAGAGCAGATCGCACCAGACAGGAAGTCCGACTCAGAATCAACGTAAAACACTTCCTCCCCCTTTCAAAATAAAACACAATACGCAGTTCATGCAGCCTAAAACTACTTCACATCAACATTATGTTATGACCGGGGCACCAGATCAGCAATCAATCAATCAATCAATCAATCAATCAAAGGGTCTCAGAGGATCGGCGACACGGAAGACAAGAGACTGATTGTTGAAGTGGAACATCATACAATCATTTATGACATAACATATTGTTTTTATAAGGATAGATGGTCAGATCAACAGATCTTTAACGTCAGAGAAGCAAAGTAAGTTGGTTTTTGTTGTTGTTGTTTACTTTATACACACAGTTTATCCATAGACTGTATAAATAGAGTTTAGAGTTTATCACGGGATCTTGCGGTCTCCCGTATGGTCAGGATTATCGCGTGATCTCGTTATCTCGCGTGTATACGACCGGCTCGCTAAGCTGACGTGACGCTGCTGTAACGCGCCCGGTGTGAATTGACGCCAGGCAGAAGACGCAGCAAAACAGCAACATAACAATAATATTTCTGTAAATGTGTATGGCCCACAGGCTACAGCTGATAACTCCACACCCAAGCCTTGTGTGCCAGAACTCATGGGACTTCTGCATTTCAACCATACCACCAATCAGCTCTTTCACTGCAATGGAGTCTCCTGGAAAACCTGGGCACCATCTGATCAGGTACTCCAGCTGGACAACAAAGGAACCATGCATTAGCTTCTTTATCTTTGATCTTTGGGGGAAAAGATGTCTGACATTTGCAATATTTTTTCGATGATACTATACTATTTCACTTGTGTCCCTTGTCTACTGCTAAAAAGTTTGATTAGAGTCAATCATAACATCCAAATTCCTTAGTTGAGTTGTAATTTGCTGATAAAGTTAAGTAAGTTACTAGAAATGCCTCTCTTTGCCACTGTTGTCCTATAACTTTGATCACTGTATTTGTTTTGATTCATTTGCAGAAATAACATTTCTTACATCCATAAATTTGTGTCCATAAAGAGATGTAGTTTCTTAAGACAGTAAAGGGTCTAAGATCATCAGGACTGATAGTTATACAGCATTATGTGTTGTCAGCATAATGACTTTAGACTAGGGCTGGAATATCACGATATTTCAGGCTATTTTTGCGATAACGATATTCTTGACGATATTACGAAATACTTAAAAAGATATAGAAAATATGATTATATGATATTTTAGTCTGTATAAATAAATAAAAATCTAAAATGTAGTGTGAAGTGCAAATCTCAACAGTTGCCAAATATTTAAAAAAATTACTCTTGACTCTTGAGTATGAGCAAATAATAAAAATAACCATTTAGGGGTTCTGGGGGGCATATTTTAATGACATTTTGTAAAGGAGAATAAAGGTTCTTGTATGTTTTATTTAAGGCATCTTATTTTGACAGTCTTCTTGTAAGTGGTGGATTCTGTTAACACACTGTGCTCTTATTTTGAAAGCTGCGACAGGGAGTAAGTAGCTTTTTGTGATTAAAACAACTTTAACCACTACATCAAGAAGTAGGAACGTTGCCAATATCATGATATGGATTTTTTTTAACCATAAAAAAAACATACCGATATTATCGTGAACGATACGATACGGCACACCCCTACTTTAGACAGTACTGTCCTTATAAATGCCTTTGTATCTATATAATGACTGGAAAGTATCATGTGCATCTCTATATGGAATGTTTGTAGATTATATTTTTGGAGTGACTTATTCTATGTCAAGATATCTGCCTATTTCCTCCTGAATCACAGATGGTGAGTGCTCAGATGTGTCCTCAGGGCTGGACCTTCCATGGTGGCGTCTGTTACACCCTCAGCACTGAGCACAAGGTCACATGGAGCACAGCTAACAGGGCCTGCAGGGAGAGGTACAGTTCAACATGGAGCTAGTACACATTCTGTAGGCCATGCATTAAAACTAGGGCTGTCAATCGATTAAAGTATTTAATCGCGATTTATTGAATGAATCCGTAGCAATGAATCACACATTTTTTAAATCTGTTTTTAATGCACCTCAACAGGATTTTTTTTTTCAAGTTTTTACTATTCTTATCAACACGGGAGTGGACATGCTGCTTTATTCAAAACTACACTACAGGCCAAAAGCTTGGAAGCAACTTATATTTTCTGTTCACTATGGCTTTCTTAAAAACCAGAATGGATTCTTTGGATTTTTGGATGTGTTTCCTGCATGATCAGACTTTACCTTTATTGAATTGAACCATTTTCCTCAATTTACCTTCAGGTTTACATTGATGTTAGCAAACCATTGCTTTTGTATTGTTTTGAGTTTGTATTATTCGCTTTAGCTCTTTGGCTTTTGAGAGTTTGGATACAAAACTCCCAATAAATCTCAACTGTGTTCAAATCTCTGACACACTACCACAGAAATGGCTAAAATTGAAGCAGCTGAGTAAAGAAACAAGAGTCCAGATGTATACATTAAGGAAAGAAGGATATACAAAGTCTAAGCAATAAAAGCCCAAAGATCTGATAATTATAGTCAAAATGTGTTCAAATAAGTGACTCTTTATAGTATATATAGTTTTAAAGTATAGCAATGAAACTATGATCCTTTTTGTAAAAAATGTGATCTTGCTGCTGTAGTGTATGTGCATTATTATTGCAACAATCCAAAAGAATGACAATTACTGTCCATCCAGAACCTCAAAGGTACTGGTTGCTGAAAAAATATGGTGGAAGGAAAACATGTCAAATTGAGGCCCAACAAGAAACTACAAGTAAATGTAACATGACTCAATACTAGCCCCTAACACTAACAACATGTAGTGTCCAACTTAACATGTGACAAGGTTAAACAAAAATCCTGTTTTAAACAGCGCAACACAAACTTAACTTAACTTTTAAAGCCATAATTAAAACTATATAATTTGAATTTATATGCACAATACATATAGTGTGTTTACATGCACAGTTTAATCGAGCTATGCTTAAAAATCGATATTGTCGTCTAATAGGACTTCTGTCCTTGTCCCAGTTTACATGAAACTGAGAAAATTGAATAACTGACGGGAACGTGTCCTCCTCCTCAACACTGGGTGGTGATATGCGTCGTTCAAGCAGGTTAATATGGCGCAATTTCTGGTTGACCTCAGTTTGACACTTTGTGGCTTCGCTACTGACCGGCTAACACGACCGGCTAATGTGATCAGCTAACACGACTGGCTAATGTTACTGGCTAGCGCGACCGGCTAATGTGATCGGCTAATGCGTTTAGCTTACGCGACCAGCTAATGTGACCGGCTACTGCGACCGGCTAAAGCAACCAGCTAACACAACCGGCTACTGCGACCGGCTTTCTTTGATGTTTTTGGGGTCATACGCCAGTGCAGCACATGCGCACACGCGTTGTCTTGTCATAAATGCCAGCGAAAATCCTACTCCAATCACATTATCTGGATTTCCCAATCGGAGTTGGAGAACTCTGATATTACTAACATGTTTACATGCACTTCAGTTGTCCAGTTATAGTCAGATTAAGGCAATAATTCGGTTTTTTTTTTCAAGTGTCATGTAAACGTACTGATTATCTTTTAGAATACACAACTCTCCCTCTTGACTTTACAATTTCAGATATAAAGGCACTCTAGCGAGCGTTCTCTCTAAAGTCGACATGGACTGGCTTTGGGACTTCAGCGGAAGAAAACCATTTTGGATAGGTCATTATCTTTGAATCATTTGTTTCAATACCATTCTTTTTTATTTTTGGCATGAGTACAAATTCTCTACTCTTACTGACTGACGTATCTCCTTCTGTTTAAGGCCTGAATGACAGGGACGGCCGTGGACGGTGGGAGTGGACGGGTGGTGAGCCGGTCAGCTACACTAACTGGAGAAAGACAACTCCTCTGTCCAAAAAGAAAGGAAACAAAAAGTGCGTCCTGGTGTGGAGAAGGGCAAAGTGGCAAATCAGAGACTGCAAGACGAGTCGAGGTCATCGATTTGTGTGTTCAAAAAGAATTTGAATTCAACAGCATCACAGCCATGAGCCATGTTTCTGAAGGGGGAAGAAATGATCCTCGGGACGTTTAAACTGCAACACAAGACAACTTTCTGATAAGGATCAGAGAGAACTTTGCTTGAACTGCTCATATAATTTATAATTACTGACAAATGCTAACCTAAGTGAGATTGTTTACACTGCATTTATTACAATTCACCACCTAAAATGTTGTTTTATATGTGAAGCCACAATGTATTTAGTCTGTTTTCCTTATTTTAGACAGAACCAAAGGCTGGATAATCATCAGAAGGCCCTAAAGCCTCAGTTTTTCTTCAGTCTGTGTTTTAACATACACTACTGGTCAAAAGTTTTAGAACACCCCAATTTTTCCATTTTTTATTGAAATTCAAGCAGTTCAAGTCAAATGAACAGCTTGAAAGGGTACAAAGGTAAGTGGTGAACTGCCAGAGGTAAATAAAAAAAGGTAAGCTTAACCAAAACTGAAAAATAATGTACATTTCAGAATTATACAAGTAGGCCTTTTTCAGGGAACAAGAAATTTAACTCTATGGAGTCTTGGACTATTTTGTCCATTTTTGAATTATTTTCATGTCTTTGTAAGTCTTTTTGTGTATTTTTTAAGTAATTTTGTGTCTTTGGTGTCTTTTTTTGGTCATTTTGTGTCTTTTTTTTTACATAAAACATAAAATGTGATTTTGAATCTTTTTTTTATTTTCAAAACACTATCATGCTCAATAAAGAATTTTAAATGTTGCAAATGTGCATTAATTTTAGAGTACACTGAGACATTAAACTGCATCATTTTCAATTAAATTCTGGAAAAGTTGGTGTGTTCTAAAACTTTTGACCAGTAGTGTATTTCTATAAAATAGGAATGACATTTGTCATTTCCTCAAAGATATTGTCAAACCTCATTATTTTTATTCAAAGAGTTGAGTATTTGGCATTATCAACATAAAAGAAAGAAAAAAAATCAATATGAAATCATAGTTGATTTGTGCATATTAAACTAAAATGGAGTATTTTGTTCATCTCATTCATTTGAACATTTATAGAATGTGTTCAAATTCATTTAAACATAGCCCTATTTAATAATTAATAATTATTGTTGCAGTAAGAATAAAATCAGTCTTTGTGACAACTCTCTAACCTGTGATGCTCTATCAACCCTTATGTGTGTCTGTGTGAACATCAACTTTAAAAAGAGCTCATAATATAGAGGTTATGTTATGTCTCAAACAAATAATATACCATTGTCTGTGTTCATCAAACCATCTGTCTTTGGATACAGAAAACCAGTATGTAATGCTCTTGACTGTGTATAAGCCAGTGGCGTTGTTGTCCCCTTTTTGAGAAATTAGTGTGTGTGAGTGGATTCTGCAAACCACAAGGTTAAGCAGCAATGTGATTATCCCCATCATGTGATCTACAGCCGGGCTATGAAAGAGGGACTTTTATATGAGCTGAAAGCATTTCTCAGAGGTTTGCATGCACTGAACAGATACACTATATCCTCTTCAGCTTGGTAAGTCCTGCTAAACCTTAACAGATCTATAGATAATATGTGTATGCTGCATCTATATTCATATTTGAGTGTTTTACAAAGTTGCAAGTTAACCTGAAATGTTGCACCATGTTAATATGGTTAGTTACAACTGTAAATGTTGAAGATTGTTCTTTGAAAAACTCATAATAGTAGCATTTGAAAGAGCAGCGAGTAAGGGAGAATAATCTTAGCCTTAATACCAGAAATAGGCTACACTGAGAGATGACAATAATCTAGTTTTATATCTACATTCAAACAAACAACAGCTTGTGTCTGGGCTGCTGTGTCGCAGCTGCAAACAAAACCCAAACAGAGGGAATGTGGGAAACTGTGCCAGTAGTTGTTGTTTTTTTTGTTATCTTACTGGCAGACAAGAAACAGAGAGAAACACAGGCAACCACTGGAGAATGATGCATTCACATGCATGCCAACAAACAAAGGACACAGATAAGGTGAGTCATGAAATATTAGGGCTTAATGTACTTTTCAATTATTTGACACTACGTGAAGTCAACTCAAATGCCCTTTTTATTTCTACATGTATTGATGATGTCATTTTTATGCTCAAAAATCATGATGATTTATTTGACCTTTGACCCCCAAAAGCGTAGTTACTGCACTCTGGTTTATTTGACCTTTGACCCTCAAAAGTGTAGTTACTGCACTCTGGTTTATTTGACCTTTGACCCCCAAAAGCGTAGTTACTGCACTCTGGTTTATTTGACCTTTGACCCCCAAAAGGGTAGTTACTGCACTCTGGTTTATTTGACCTTTGACCCCCAAAAGTGTAGTTATTGCACTCTGGTTTATTTGACCTTTGACCCCCAAAAGTGTAGTTACTGCACTCTGGTTTATTTGACCTTTGACCCCCAAAAGCGTAGTTACTGCACTCTGGTTTATTTGACCTTTGACCCCCAAAAGTGTAGTTACTGCACTCTGGTTTATTTGACCTTTGACCCCCAAAAGTGTAGTTACTGCACTCTGGTTTTGCATGTTGGTGCAACAATATTGTTGTCTTCTTTCAGCTTTTATATTTTGTTTTTAGTGAGTTTATTACTGTATTAAGTTTTTAACAACTATATTCAAATATTTGTGTTATTTAGACTTAATATAAATATTAATTAATGTTATATTTTAGTCTTATATAATTGTATCTCACTTTTTTACTTGATCACTAACTAGATAATAATTTCCCTATCTTGTCTTCACTATTCAACACAATTAAGAAATTCAAGGCTAAGCTGTAACACGGTAAAAAAGATGTAAGTGAACTTACTAGTGCTTTGGTTTTATGTTTAAATTCATATATATATATAAATCAAACCGTGGTAAGTGCAATTGCTTTGGTTTTGAGCTGGATTTTGTAGTTACTGCAATTTTTCTACGATTATTTCTCTGAAATAAAGCAAAATTGAAATCTAAAACTTTGTCACAAGATAAAACAGACATCAAGGAGTTGTGAATGCATGTGAATGCATCACTGGAGAATGATGCATTCAAATGCATGCCAACAAACAAAGGACACAGATAAGGTGAGTCATGAAATATTAGGGGTTAATGTACTTTTCAATTATTTGACACTACGTGAAGTCAACTCAAATGCCCTTTTTATTTCTACATGTATTGATGATGTCATTTTTATGCTCAAAAATCATGATGATTTATTTGACCTTTGACCCCCAAAAAAGTAGTTTCTGCACTGTGGTTTTGCAATGCTCTAAATGTTTTAATAGCATTGCACAAACAAACAGAGTGCAGTTACTATAATGTTGTTTTCTTTTAGCTTTTTTTTCAGTGAATAAATACTTTAAAATGGAATTTGTTATGTGTGTTTAAAAGTGTTTAACAACTCTTTTCAAAGATTTCTGTATTTTAGACTTTTAGACATTATAAAGTAATGTTATATTTTAGTCTTAATATAATTGTATCTCACATTTTTACTTAATCACTACCTGGATAATAATTTCCCTTTCAAAGAATCTTATAATTTATGTTATTCTTGTCTTCATTATTCAACACAATAAATAAATAAATACAAGGCTACTCTGTATTACAGTCACTGTTGTAAGTGAACTTTGGTTTTCAGTTGGATTTTGTAGTTACTGCAATTTTTATATCATTATTTCTCTGAAATAAAGTCAAATTGAAATCTAAAACTTGGTCACAAGATAAAACAGACATCAAGGACTTCATTTTTTTTATTTATTACTCAATTTCAACCAAAAATGTAGTTATTGCTCTTCAGTGTTCTAAACACAACTGCAGCTTATTCAAGGCTAAATTATGAGGTGGACATTTGCTTTGGAAACAGTCAGAATAGCTGCTGGTCGGTTAGGCTTTAGCTAATGCTTTATGCTAATGTGTAATAAAGTTCGGAGTTGGAGACTATTTTATTAAAAATAGTGGTAACACTTTATATTAAGGTATATGTATTCAACATGAATTAGTTGCTTATTATTTAGTACCTTATTAGCTCTTAATTAGTCATTATTAAGTAGTTATTAATGCCTTATTCTGCATGGCCTTAAGAGTTTTCCCCTCAATAACCTCAGAATGATTGCTTATTATTAGTAAGTAAGGAAGTTATTGTATATGAGTTTCGATCTCAATATGCTATATAATGTAACTCATATACAATAACTTCCTTACTTACTACAAATAAACAATAATTCTGATGCCCCCGGACAAACCTACATGGTTAGGTTTGGTTCAGTACCATGTCATTAATTACTTTGATCTGGATCTCCTTTAACTTAATGCTAATCATAATCAAGGATGAGGACTATTTCATCATAAATGATGCATCATAGCTTCTTGCATGCTGATGGGGCTCCATGTTGTGCAGAATGTACCTTTTTTATTTTTTCGCCCTTCAAACAGTCTGAGTCCGCCACTGCGTATACACACCAAGGTTATTATAGTTAACGAAAACTAACAAAATAACAAAAACTAGAATTGAAAAAACATTTTCGTTAACTGAAATAAAAATAAAAACTAGAGTTTTTAAAAAAACGATAACTAACTGAAACTGTATTGTGAGGTTACAAAACTAACTAAAACTAACTAAAATTATAGTGAAAATGTCCTTAGTTTTCGTTTTTGTCAACTTTCATTCATAATTCAGTGTTTCTATTTGAACATGCAACACATGGTAAATATGTTTACTGAGACTGGGATGTTTACACTAGAACCAAAATTCAAAACACCCAGAACTGTAAGAGTTAATAACCTTATTGGGGCTGAGATGATAAACCAAAGGAAACAAAGGAAACATTTATTATGACCTCTTTGAATCTGGCACCAACACATACCCCATTACAAAAAAAACTAAAACTAACACTAAAACTAATAAAAACTAAACTAAAACTAAGCATTGTCAAAAAAGAAAAACTAAACTAAAACTAGAAAACTCACTCTAAAAACTAACTAAAACTAACTGAATTTGAAAACAAAAATTCACAACAAAATTAAAACTAAAACTAATGAAAAATCCAAAACTATTATAACCTTGATACACACGACTCACATCTCGTTCCCACTCCATTGTAAATATGTCAATTGTATTGGGCTACATTGCACTGAGTAGGTGTTCATAATGTTGTTTTTACTCTTTGACAAACTAAAACATGTGTTTTATCATTTGTATATAGCTTAAAATGACTCTTGATACTGTTTTGAATCATTGTATTTATGTTGTTTATTCAAGTTTTTTTTATGAAGTGTTCATCCAGCTTCTCTTCTAATTTCCATCAGTACAAGTGGAGAGGACCTGAAAAAGTGACACTGCTGCAGTCTTTTTTTGTCATGGATCATCCTCCCTTCAACCAAAACGTTCCACCCAGCCACACCTCAAGCTTTCAGGGGCTTTCTTTTGCTTACCAGGGACTGACCGAAATCCCCTATGAAACCATTCTAACACAGACTGACACACTGGAGGTGCTGGACTTGAGCTACAATCTGCTGGATGAGTATCCTTTTCCTAATAACTACAAGCTTGAAGAACAAAATAGCTCAGCAGTGTTCCTTTGTTCTCGCAAAAGTTTCTTGTTTTTTCTTGCTTTCCATGGCCTGACCAACACAGCTACTGCATAGTTATAAACAATTATACAATTAACACAAGCACATTCTTCACTGGGAATAAAACAACCTGGTCTCACAGAAATCCGTGAAATAGCCACGGATTTCGCTTAACTCAAAATCCGTGGAATAGCCACGGAATCGCTCAAATTTCCGTGAAACTGACACGGATTTTGCTACAATGCAAGTTAATGACAGTCATATCCCGTGGCTATTCCAACATACAAAGTGATTATGTACATTCACTGAGTGAATATTTAGAAAATAAAGCATATATTTCTCGCTAGAAATGTGATCAAAATCCATTTTTATGCAGAAACTAAGTCAAAATATTGATTTTCACAAAAAATTAGAGAACTGTCTGCCATGTTTTTTATTCTGACCGCCGGAACCTTGAAAGTCACGTGACTTGCAACAAACCAATAGCCACGGGATATGACTGTCATTAACTTGCATTGTAGCGAAATCCGTGTCAGTTTCACGGAAATTTGAGCGATTCCGTGGCTATTCCACGGATTTTGAGTTAAGCGAAATCCGTGGCTATTTTACGGATTTCTGTGAGACCAGGTTCGAATAAAAACATAACATCTCTCAATCTGACATAATTCAACTGACAGGTTTTCTGTGTGCTGAACGTTAGCTCGATGTCCATAAAATAGAATTTTAATGAGTCACAGGGGGCATGTGATAAAATTGTTACTATTCTGATGAGATTAATGCTGATAAATAATACATTTGCATTTCCTGATGAGCTGACACACATCAATATGCCTCCGATGTGTTGGCTTTAATGGAAGACAACTAGGTGGGGTGTTTTGACTTACATAATATTTTTGTATTCACCATTTGTGTCCACAACTGGAACTTTGACTTTCCCATTGTGGAACCTTTTTCCTTATCAAACTGCATTTAGTCTTTGGGTATTACAGGAACTACAGTTTTTCTATACATTTATGTCTTGAGGTACCAAATACTTGATTGTGCTCCTTGTATTTTCGGAGATACAGCCATTTTCTTGTTAAACTCTTTTTTGTCTTTGGGCATAGGAAATACTGTTTTTTTTCTTCCCTAAAATATCATACAATATAGAAAAAGTTTGATTACCGACTTGTTGTTGTATACCTACATTTACAGTTACATTTAGTCATTTACCACAATGGTTCCTAACCTTTTTCTTGAGGGACCCACATTTTTACCATTGTAAACATTTACATGAGACACATCAGGCTTTCCATTTGCTCCAATGTAAACCTGTCCAGTCCAGTCATTATGACATGTTCAGAGCAACAAAAAGAGCCCAACTTTTTTTATAATAGTCAAAAGGAAAGTGTTGATATTCCCATAGGCCTGATCCTCTTCCTCTGTCACATTATGTCTTTGCATTACTGTTATGCTCTTTTACTGTTATACTGCATTTATATTGTGCTTTTGATAGTTTGTACTGTGACATGTCTATGGTAATGGTAAATGGACTGTGGCTCAGTTGGTAGAGTTGGTTGCCCCCCAACCGAAGGGTTGGTGGTTCGATCCCTGACCGGCGCAGCCTACATGTCGAAGTATCCTTGAGCAAGATACTGAACGCCAAATTGCTCCCGATGCTGCGTTCATCGGTGTGTAAATGAATTCCAAATGGTGGCAGGTGGCACCGTTTAGGGTAGCCTCTGCCACCAGTATGAATGTGTGTGTGAAAGGGTCGCAAAGCGACTAGAAAAGCGCTATATAAGTGCAGGTCCATTTACTTATATAGCACTTTTCTAGTCTTTACAACCGCTGAAAGCGATTTACACTGACGGCGCATATTTACTCGTTCACATACACATACTGATGGCAGAGGCTACACTAAACGGTGCCACCTGCCACCATCAGGAAATTATTAATACACCGCTGACTGCAGCATTGGGAGCAATTTGGATTTCAGTATTTTGCCCAAGGGTACTTCGACATATAGGCTGCTATGGTTAGGGATTGAACTCCGACTGCTCTACCAACTGAGCCACAGCTGCCCCATGGTCTCAAAACTTAACCACCTGGGCCTATTTCAAAAGTGATCAGATAGGATTATTCTTGTCGGATTGGATTAAATCTAGATATGATAGGAAAACTGGGTATTTCAACACAGATCCAGATTCTGCTCCGGTAATCCAATCCTCCCTTGAATCCAGATAAAAGACTGGATTTGGGTATTTCAATACTTAAGGCAGATATCTGGATCAATTTGATACCAAAACTTCAGGATCATTTTGATCCCACCTCAGAGGTGGATTTCACTTACATTGACAAAGTCTCAGCTCCACTTCTCCTATATATTTTTACTCAAGATGTACCTTACACTTAATCAAGTGTTGGTGATTTACTTTTAATAATTAAAGTACCCTAATTGAAAGAAATTTTGAAGCAATATTTGACCCCACTTCCTGAATTTCGTTATCCGGATTATCCTGATCAGGATTACAAGTTTTGAAATACTGGGCCCTGAAGACCAAACATATCATGTACAGCGTCTAACAGAAGCTCACAAGTTACATTTAAAGGCAGCATTACTCCAATTCATCCTACAGTGATGTGTGTCTGTGTGCCAAGTTTAATGGTAATCCAGCCAATAGTTTTCTCTGTTAAATGTTGAAGGTGGCACTATTTATATTTAATTGTGCCTGAACTCTTAAACTGCAGTCAGATGGAACGGTTTGATATAAGAATACTTTATAATACTTTATTTTCCTGAAAATATTATGAATCTACTCAGGGTACTGCTGGTCGTGCATGACCACCTGCTTGAATTTTAAGTCTAGAGTAGTTTTTACTGTATCAATCACACAAACATGCATTATGATGGATATTGATCTATGTTTCCTTGGTGACTGAAAAACCTGAGCAGTCTGAACCTGGTGTGTTTTCCTTCATTCAGTTCTTATTGGAACCCGGCTCTGCTGGGTCAGCTTGAAAAGCTCAGCACTCTGATCTTGGACTGCAACAATTACACATCTCACATCAAGTTCCCATACATGCCGAGTGTCACCACAGTGTACATCAACAAGAACAAGATCAACAATCTGCCTGTCTTTGTGGAAGAAATCAGACAAAAGTTCCCAAACTTAAAGTAAGCATCGGATTGTCTAATTACTATAACTTGTTGATGTTATACATCAAATCAAATCAAGTTTATTTGTATAGCCCTTTACAGTAGCCAGAAGGTACCCAAAGTGCTTCACAGGAAATCCATAAAAACAATACATAACACATGCATAACATATAAGTACAAAATAAAAGTGCTGCAGTGCTGCAAGGTAGTACGAGCCATAGACCATAGCCATACATAGAAAGGAACAAACAAAATGAGTAGACCTAAGAAACAGAGTTGGCAGAATTAAATGCCAACCTAAAAAAGTGGGTCTTCAACTTTGATTTAAAAAGGCTGAGATCAGAAGTGAAACGAATGTCAGGGGGTAGTTTGTTCCACAGCCTTGGAGCAGCGACGGCAAAAGACCGATCGCCCAACTGTTTAAGCCGTGTCCTCGGGACCTCTAAGAGAAGTTGACCCGAAGAGCGCAGGGCTCTGCCACAATTGCGAACAGTTAAAATCTCTGACAGATAAGATGGGGCCAGTCCATTAACGGCCTGAAAAACAAATAACAAAAGTTTAAAATCAATTCTAAAACGGACTGGAAGCCAGTGGAGTGATGACAGCACAGGGGTAATCTGTTCCCGTCTCCATGTGCCTGTTAAAAATCGGGCTGCGGCGTTCTGTACGAGTTGAAGACGAGAGATGGAAGACTGGCTGAGGCCAACGTAGAGGGCATTGCAGTAATCGAGTCTCGAACTGATAAAAGCATGGATTGCCTTCTCGAGATCCATACATTTGTTTTTTCTATTATCAGTTTATTACTTTCTAATGAAATTTTAGGTGGAGGCTTTAAATAAGCCCATCTGGGTTTTCTGCCTCTCCCTGCACTTTACATTATATGTTATCTTTGTCATTTTATGTAATTCTAACTGTGCAAATAAAATAAAACCTAAAACCTAAAAAACCTAAAAACCTAATTGTATTAGTGCATTAAACCATCACATTTTCATTTCTTCCTGGTTTATGCTTCTATATTACTTTCTAATATAGGATCCTCAGTATGATGAACAATGAGGCAGCACCTAGCTATTTCAATGGAGGAAGTCTGACCCAGTACAAAGACTACAGGTGAGCAAGATCCTTTTCACCACCTTTTCACAAATATGATCATTAACTACAGAACCAAAATCCCTCTATATACACACTGATTTTATGTGAAAAATGTTTTTAAAACAGATTGTCACTTAACTGTCATTGCATTGAACTATGAATTTTACAATTACACAGGATGAATATTTTAAAGGCTTAGTATTTTGTAAATCGTATATAAATCCTAAACATTTATGGTGCAAGGGGAATGCAAATTTTTTATGACACTTTTACTAATCTTCCAGGGAAAATTAACGAAAATCACAGTGACAGTCGCACACAGTGTTGAAGAATCAAACAAAACTAGGGGGTTGCACAGCACACCAAAAAGGGGAACCACCACCATGGGACACCAGGATCAACACCTTTGGCTCTCAGCAAGTAAAAAGGGACAAAGGAAAACACTGTTAGTGGGATTACACTCAAAGCAAAAATGTAAATTCAGGCACAAACACATACTACTCAAAAACGTGCGGTTGGCAGCCACCATTTTACAAATGGACAAAAAATATATGCTGCCCATGTAACAAATACCTCTTTTAAAGAAATAGTAAATCACTAATCCATTTTTTAACAGAAATTAAACCAAAGAATATCAAAACTAAGCACAACAAGGTATCTATAAATCACATTAAAAATTACAACAACAAAAAAATCCAAAACAAATTAAACAAAATTAATTTGCCCATGTGGGGTGGTCAAACGATCCAGAATCAGGATATGAGATAGCTTGCATTTAATTCCACAATCCATTCGACCACATACTAAATATACCATGGATCCTACCCACACTGAACAGGTTAATCAGCCATACACCAGCAAGCTATAAAGTGCCATTATAGGCTAGGCAATAACAGACCAGGTAGGTAGCCAAAACATGCAGCTGAAGCAGTGGCAGGCATAGCAGACAGTGATGAGCCTGTTCCGTGGCTTAGTTTTTATCAAGTTCACTTTTGAGTAAATGCGCTCACATGAGGCATTTGAATTTTAGAAAACAAGCACTTATGTCTAGAAAGGCTTGTAGGACCTGATAATGTAATAAATTCCTGATAATGTAATAACCCCGACAATGTAATAAAAATGTGCACTTGAGTCCATTGAAAATGTAATAAAACCTGATAATGTAATAACTTCCCGATAATGTAATAAAGTGCATTTCCCAATAATGTAATACATACAATACTTTTTTACCAATAATGTAATAAAGTATAACATGAAGCACCTTTAGATTTCAAGAAGCTGTTGTTAATAAACATTCAACTTTGACCTGTTGGTGGCGCTAGAGCTCTTGAGCTAGAGTTGATACACAGTATCACCACTTGAACCCAAGTAATGGGTGGTCTGCTGTTAAATTATTACAATATTGGGGAATTATTACATTATCAGGACTTGCGAAATGAAGGCTAACCTGATAATGTAATAACCTCCCATTAATGTTATACTTTATTACATTATTGGTTAAAAAAAAAGTGTATTACATTATTGGGAAATGCACTTTATTCCATTATCGGGAAGTTATTACATTATCAGGTTTTATTACATTTTCAATGGACTCAAGTGCAGATTTTTATTACATTATCGGGAAGTTATTACATTATCAGGTTTTATTACATTTTCAATGGACTCAAGTGCAGATTTTTATTACATTATCGGGAAGTTATTACATTATCAGGTTTTATTACATTTTCAATGGACTCAAGTGCAGATTTTTATTACATTATCAGGGTTATTACATTATCGGGAAGTTATTACATTATCAGGTTTTATTACATTTTCAATGGACTAGCATAAACGGGAAAGATGGACAAGGCTAACTTGTGCTACAGAGGGTTAGCGTATGCTCAGAGTCAGTCAGTAGTCGTGCTGAGGGAACTTAGAGAATCTTAGCATGATAACACATACTACAGCCAGTAACAAGATGTGACGACGGTTAGGAATAAACAGACCCGCACACAAGCCAGCCAGTTTGTGTCTTGTGTGAATCGCCGGCAACTTTAGACTTTAGATTCATGTATGCCACATGATAATTGGCTCACACAATCTTTCATGCACCCAGAGAAAGCAGGAAAGGATATTTGTTATTGGCTGACAGGCTGAGATTAATTTCCTTGGGTACCGAAATTTGGCACCAGAGATTATCAATGTTTTGATATTCATAGGATCGGAGCATTTCGATCGGTGCCACAACCGTAGCAAAATCTGATACCCAGCCCTACTGAAGACACATTAATGCGATATGATCTTATTTTAGCTTCGTTCTTACCTGGAAGGGGAGAATTATCATTATCTGACTATCATTAACTTCAGGGCACTTACTATAAACTACTGAAAACCAAAGCAAACAGATAAACTGATTATTAACTCAGGGACACAAAAATGTCAAAAACAGTGTAACGCAGATAAAGTAATCATTACATTAGGAAAATAAAAGTAAAGAATCCTCCTTAGTACATCAAATTAGTTTCTTCACATAACATAAAGTTAACCACTGTAAATGAATCACTGCAACCACAACATAAGCTATGTGTCTTTTGCACATTTTTTTTTTACAATCATTACACAAGAACATGCTGTCATGCTGGAGTTGCAGTTGGCAGTGTCCAACAGGCTCATTTCTTATAATTATGAAATCAAAAAAACATTTACGTGCATTTATTCAAATCAAGCTTCTCAGATTTTGTTGATTGCCTTTGTCTCATTAGACAGTATGTCATCAGTCAGATCCCAGGCCTGGAGATTCTCGATGACACTGAGGTCCTGGAGGAGGAGAGAGACCAGGCAAGAAAAACCTACAGACCACAGCAGAGCAGTCACAGCAGCATGAAGAAGAAGGAGGACTCGTCAAAGAAACAGAAAAAATCAAATACTTCCATCAGACAAACTACATTTTTGAATGAGGCCAGGCTATCACGTAGAGCCACAGAAATGCTGAGCTCACGTGACAGGATGGTCTTACCAGATTAATAGGTTAATACCCCCATGAGCACAGACAGCCCCATATTGGATTGTACATGTAACACATAGATTCTCAAAGTGAGGCCAGCGAGCCAATGGCGGCCTGCAGAAACATTTCTGGCGGCCCACAATGAATTACGGTTGTTAGTTTTTAATCCAACTGTACATTGCTTTGAAAGGATGAATCTCAGTTTCGTGGTCTTTAGCAGCATCACGGGGATCAGTGGTAATTACTAGGGTTGTGAACGATAAGCTGATGTAACCGGATATTCGGTTTAACAAGTGAGATAGGGCTGCGTCGGTAGCAGCCTCCTCAATCGGTTGTAGAGTCATGGATCGGGTATCGCGAGACTTGGAATCAGTTGGCGGCTTCACTAACTCACACTTTGTGTCAGCATCTCTAACCCCTAAATTCCTCTGCATGCGTAACAGCTGCAGATACTCCGTATCCGCTGCGTAGTGAGTCCGTTGTGACACGGCCATCCGTCAGCCCTCGCAACACTCGCGCAGAGCTTCTATTTTTGACAGACGACGGAGCACGGCGCATCATTTCAGCACAGAGCAGATCGTATGGGGCAGGAAGTCGTGCACAGACACAAAATAAAACATTCGTATATTTTCAAAATAAAATACCTCGGGTTCACGGCGGATCGTATTTCACAACTTGAAGACGTCATGATGGGTGAGGACAGACCTGAAGTCAACAGGTTAGAGGCTTTCACTCGTCTTTTCACCCCACTGACACCATGGATGAGGAGATGTTGATTCTGGAGGTCCAAAATCATACAATTATCTATGACCCGTCACATCTTTTATATAAAGAAAACCATAAAAAGGAAATGGCTTGGAAAACCACTGCAGGAGTAATGGGAGTGGATGGTAAGTTACTAATATGGTCCAATAAATGTTTGTAAGCAAATGATCGGTTCTTGTACATTAAATGAGACATTCTCTAGTCCGGTTATATCACTTGATTACGCGTGAATTCGCGAGATCTTGTGCGTCCTCGGGACTCCGCTGTCCGCAACAGTGCGGATCTCAGACGGATCCGGTGTGTGCGGACGGACCCATTTCGCAGTCGTATCGCATCCAATGGAATCCCAGGGTAAAACAACGGGAGAGCTTAAGCTGCTCGCGAAACGGTTCACGCGCAACTCCATGGGTCTCTCCTAAGTCTCTTATTTTCATCCCTGCTTCCCTTACTGCACTGTTCACTTTCAAAACGTTTTAAGAGACATGAGACGTCCTTCCCTCCGAAGCGTCATGTGAAGCGACATCCGTTTCTAATGACGGCATCGGCGGATCACAGCTGGATCAGTTATCAGTCACTTTAACAGTTATAGACATGCACTAATAATAATAATAATAATAATAGTTTTCTCTGTTTAACAAACAGCTGCACATGAATAACAACCTGCATTCTATAATTATACTGTGAACTGTGTCCTGCTCAGGGGCAGGGGAATGCCTTTACATTATATTATTTTTTATTATTATTTGCGTCTGTATGTAGACGATCCTGGTGATAAATTCATTATTTAATATCCCAGAACATGATTGTGTCCGCTGAACACCGGCCAATGTTTTATTAGGTTAGATGATAAAGGTAACATGTAAATGATGTCACTCATATCAAAGCTACACTCAGGAATGATCAGCCTCACGTGGGACTGAATGGAAATGACAAATGATGTGAAAGTGTTTCTTGCTGACGGACTCTCTACTGTTTTTTTTTTTTTTTTTTTTACTTTAATAGTATCCATAACAAATCTGAGTAGAAAAAAAGCTGATGTTTGTGGTCTTTTTGTTGTTCATACCAACAATAAATAAGATTTTTAACTCCATGGCGAATCAGGGGATACATAAATTATAAAACTTGTGAGTGACACACTATAAAATATCTACAACGAATATTAACCGTAGAATCAAATAAAATCGTATCGCTCTTACACTGTATCGATTCTAGTAAGAATCAGTCTGTAATAAAAGTACATTGTTTTTTAATCGAATCGTTACCTGTGTATCTAGATGTGAATCGAATGGTTTGTCACAGAGTGATGTGCAACCCTTGTTGTGGTGTGTGGTGTGGTTTAGACCTCACTCTACCTCACTTCCCGAGGTCCAAAGTGCAATGGGTTTTAAAATAAAATGTCAAATGCTGTTTTCCTTTTCAAGTGTTTAGAAAATGCCATTGCTAAAGTGGAACTGAATTGTATATTTGCGTGACAGAAAAATAAATATACAGCGTTAAAAAGGTTGTTTAGTCAAAAACAATGAGGTATATTTGTGTCTTCTGCAGATGTGTAGACAATTACACGTTTTTGAGCAGGAAGGATGATAATGATAGTCTTTGTATGTATCATTTCTCCTACCTGACTGAATGACAGCAGTAAGTCTCTTCCAGGAGTAACTGATGATGGATAAATATTGCAAAAAAGATTTCCATGTTTTTCCCCCCCAAAGGTGGTCAGCAATCAAAGAGGTAATGGGAATAGAAATATAATAAATAATATAATTTTAATAAAATATAAATTATGTAAAAATCTATATTTTCGAAAAGAGTGTTGCAGCTGGAACTACTACAGGGAAGTAGCTAACGTTATGGTATGGGAAAAAAATGATCTTTTATCATCTGTCTGTAAATGCAATTGTAGAGTGTGAGAATTGTGTACCTAAAAATAATTAAACTATTAAAGGCTTCTTCTAGACTCTAGAAGAAGCCCAAGCTTAATTATTTTAGGTAGGCCTACACAATCTATGAATCTAGAGGGGAAAGTAGCTAAAGCTAATGTTAGAAAATAAACAAGATGGTTCGACGTTATAGCCTTTTTCATGCATGATAGCAGCTAGCTAGCTAGCAGACAGAGATCCTGCACAGCCTGTCTCTTTTACTGTAGCTGCTAATGTGTTGAATGGAAAAACAATGTGTTGTTATCTAGCTAGCTAATGTCAGTACATTGATGATCTGTGGTTATGGGATTGGATCGTTTTCACCTTTTTCACCGGTGACAGTTTTGCAGTGCACCCCTGTACTTAACCAAGCATTCGTCTAATTCGCATTAGTGTGAATTGTGTGTTCTTAAAATAATTTAACACACTTTTTCTCAGATGATGATAATCAAGATGGGCGCTGCTGCTTCTGCTGTTGTCATAATGCACTTATGCATACAGGACCAAAGAAATAAGGAAGAAACAGATAGTAACTGAGAATGAAGAAAGGCAAGTGTAGAGTGAAAATAAAAAGTTACAAACAAGAAATGAGGTGTAGAGTAAGAGTTAATGCAGAGACCTAATTATACATGGTGACTGAAGAAAGAAAAAGAAAAACAAGATGTAAAGTCAAGTGTAGAGTGCAAGTTAAGATAGATATACTGTACAAGATAAATGTTTGAAGTGAAACGCATGGTTCATTAAACATCTCAATGTTTACTGTTGCTGAATGGTTGCTGTTGCTGAATGGTTGCTGTTGGTATTTTCAACATGAATGGGTCATTTTTGTGCCTGGGCAATTAAGGGAAGTTTGTAAAAATTGCTAGCCTATTTGGTATTAACTGGTAACCATGAAATGCCAACCTCTATGTCTAAAAAATTTTGGCGCGTGCTCCACTTAACTCTTCTGGGCCCCGGATGTGTCGAAATCCTAGAGACGCCCCTGGTAAGCAGCAGTACGCAGTTTAAGTCTAAAATATGATAATAGATGAAAATTAATCATCTATCCCCTCATATTTAGAACGGGTTATTGATAGTGGAAAACGGCATTTTCCCTCCATTTTCCAAGAGCTATAAACTGTAAACACAAAGCCAGTTGTGTGTAGTTTGAGTTTAGATATGAAACAGGTTTTAAATAGAGCAATAAATACAGTAGTTTCCGCCAAACAAAAGTTTGCGGTGCCACCGCACATTCTCACGGCACCTCGAAAGGTTGCGGAGCGGTCCGCACATTCTCACGGCAAGTTCACTTTTCATACTGTATTACGTTGATTCTGTGTTGGGTTACCTGTCTGGTGCAATCTGCTCTGTTGAGCTTGACGCGGATTAGCAAGGGCTCGCGGCAAAAATAGAAATGCTGCGGATTGATTGCGGAGTGGAGAGCCGCGGAGTGGAGAGCGCGTGGAGAACGCTGCTGACACATTCCGCGGCTTGCCCGGTGGAAATGGTCTCATCGATTAGAGTGGCAGCGATCAACAACGGTGACTGTGGTGCAGCCATTCCGCGCCCAGTGGAAATCAGGCTTAACACGGTCTAGCTGGTAGGGGGGGTCATTCCCTGTCCACACCGTTCACACTGCACTGAGTAGACCCTGGGAGAGTTGGAGTATACGACGTACTGACTCCATGAATCAAGTGGTATGGGGAGGTTTCTATGTAATGTTACGTGTAGAGATGAGCGTTACCAAGCACCCGACCAGTTTCTCCACATTTGTGTCACTATGAGAACCCACCGGTAAAGGGCCAAGACAAGCAGACATGACAATCCCTTGGTTTTGATGTTTTTAAACATGACAGCCATGACGCCCAGGTTCCATTAACAGTTTGATAATCAGGCAGCTAGTTTGTTTTAGGAGAGGTGATTGCTGCAATCACCTGTCGCCATGTTGCACGACTCCCTCCAATGACAATCAAATCTTATTTTCATGTTTTATTTTTGTCATACCTAAAACATCAAAATAATTCATTTCTCATCAACAAAATCCTTTAAATGCTCTGATTAAAATGAAAACAATAGCCATAAGAAGAAGATGTAAAATATATATACATAGTGCTTATTGCTGTGCTCGTTCTGTGTTGTTGGGCATGACAATAAAGAACAGAATACTTTTGAATATGGGTTAATTGATTTATTTGATGTTTTAGGTATTTAGGCTATATTAACCAAAAGCTCATATTCATGTTCAGATATGCATTCTAAGCTCAACAATGATGATTAAGGATTAACTGTTCTGACAAAGTATATGCATGCGCACACTTTCTTCATTTTGTGTTGCTCTCAATAAAGTGGGACAGAAATGGATATAAGGGTCATTCCAGAATTGGAGGACATTTTATGTCACACCCATTAATTTTCAAATAAATCATGCATAAAATTCCAAAATGTGCATTTGTGGTGAAAAATATAATTACTCTGAGACAAAATATGGATAGTTATACAAAAACTGGTTCCAAAATATTATTTAAAATATAAAATTACTCTAAACACCCCCTAAAATTGCCCTTTTCTCTTGTCCCACCCTCTTGATGGCCAACATGCATGTCAAATAAAGTGGTTAAAATAAGGTTACATTTTTTTTTTATGATTTTGTTGATTTATGTATTTTGTAAGTGTAAAAACACTTTATTTAATCATAACATATTTTAAATAAAACCAATTTAGCATTAAAGTTGTGTCCCACAACATCCACGCAACCCTGTTACCAAAACCTTTTTAGCAGAGAAGAAGAAGAAGTATGAGACACATGGCACAAAAGAAAATGCATTATCAAGCTATTAGCTAATAGCATGGTTAGACAAAAGGTAAGCCCTCTGGTCGAGTGTGTCCCTCTAAGCAATGCAACCCTGTTAGTCATATTACCAGAATAATGCAAAATATTTTCAAAGTTTTCTTTGTTCCTTTAAATAACTAGGTTTGTTCTCAGCATTACAGTAACAGTACATTCCATAGCTAGCATCTTTTTTCTGCTAAACAGCTAACATTAGTACGAATTTGCAACCCTGTTACTGTAATTAGAGTAACAGGCTTGAACTACAGTAACAGGGTTGAATCTCTTTAAGTTCACTCAGAGGAGACAATCAGTGTTATCAATCGATAATCAAATTTGTACATATAATTTAACAAAATCTAGTTTTAAATATTATCATTAGTATTAGTCTAGGCCTACTGTATTTTAGATTTCAGATTTATGTCATAATCTACAACCAAAAGTGATTTGTCTATTCAACCCTGTTAGTCTAATTTCAACCCTGTTACTGTGTAACTTATCTTAAAATTATCTTAAATGACTGTATCAGCTCATGAGAGTTTATCCTATTGTCATTTTGGAAGTGTGTATGATAATATTCATTATTAATTTTAGGAAATATTTATAGATAAAGACTGAAATTTCTAAAAATCATGCATGACGATCACAATGTTTGGGCGAGATTGATTTTTGAAGTTGCTTAAATTAATATATATGAAGTCTGATCTGAAACAAAATGTGTATTCAGAGTGAAAATGACATTTTTTTTTACTTACTGCTTAAGGACATATTCAACAACATTTTATGTAATACTTTTACGGGTTCCTGAGTATTGGTAACAGGGTTGCGCAAAGCAGGGCACACAATATATAAAATACCTAATAAAAAGTGTCACTTTGAGTCCTGAGCTGGACAGACATAATTATTTGATGGTTAATTACCTGTATTTCTCAAATATATAGCAAAAAATGATCAAATAAATAGTAACATTTTGAAGTGTTTCGGTCGGTAAATTGTCCTCGAATTCTGGAATGACCCATAACGGCTAAGAACAAGACCATTAAGCTAAAGAAATGAAAGTTAACAACACAATGATCACAGGAAGAAGTGTGAGTTTGTCTGCAGTCCTGACTGTCACTTGTAGTCCTGACTGATCCATCCAAACCAGACGGTTTGGGGCCACATGCCCACATGTTGATATCTGATATCCGAGCTGTTTCCCCACAGGCCAGACACAGTTTAGATCTGTGATAATAATACAGGGAATGAATAAAGTCTAATGCCAATACAGGCACACATTTAGTATGCCTAGTATATAATCACACTGTTTCTTTTTGTCTTATTTGTGCAGGTTTAGCTGCTGCAAAAGCCACGTGGCAATCTACCCCATAAACCAGCTCCATGATACAGATAAACCTGAGTTAAACCCAAAAATATCTGGCCAACATTCTAATCTCGCTTTCTGATTGAGGCCCATGTTCTGAACATTATTGTTTGATCAAAAGAAACCTGTGAAAAAAATAAATTAAGTGTCAGTGCGTGCTGGTGACAGAGGATGTATTATACAGGTTTAAAAAGAGCGCAAATATTTTAAAAAGTCAAACAGATCTTTCAGTAAAAGATGAGAATTTGAACTACCTACTGAACTAATGCAGAGTGAGATAAGGCAGTACAGGTTCACTGTGCTGTTCATATTCAAAGTCGTCCTTCAGAGGAGAGGTGATGGATGACAGGGACTTCAGCGGCCCATGTTGTTCACATCTGTGTAGTGTTTAGGGAATCCAAAGATCCTAAAAGAATTTACCACTTGGAAAGTTTTACAAAAAAAATCTACTAATCTAATCTGTGTGACGAGATCACAACCGAGAAGAGGCCTGTGGGAAAACATTCCTAGAAATGATTACTGTTCCATTTCACTGAAACACAGGTAGTCCTCTTTGCCGTTCATGGAGACAGGAAGTGGCCCCATCTTCCCCTGCATTCAAGAGATAGACATTATAGTGATGGTGCTGATTTTGTCAAACTGCAGAAAGAGACGACAAATCAGAATCAGGGGGTTTCTGCGCTGTTCACCAAGTTAACTTTAAGACTATTTTAGACATCTTCAACAATTTAACACCCTATTTAAACTGGACAAAGTTTGAGGTATGATGGTAGCTTTCACAACAAACTACAATAGAGTGTAGTCACTTCAAGTCAATGCTCAATGGACTGCACAATCATCTCCTAACCAAACTGGGGTCTGTGGGAAATGGAATATTTTACAGAGAATAAGATGGATTTGATGTATGTATCAGGCTGTCTGTTACATGAGGATAGTTTAAATGACCGGAGCTTTTGTGTCTTGAGGGCAGGGATGTTTGGCCTTTTGTGGTATCCTGTTTTATTGCTTGGTGGTCTACCAATGACTAGCAATTCTCAAGAAGAATGTTAGGTGAAGAAATTTCTCACACAGGTCGACGTATGATCAGGAGAAGCTGGCAGTCAAACTGAGATACTGCCGAAGAGATCCAGAGAAGGCCTCCTGCTGGACCAGACCAGGGGCTTTTCTAGACCAGGTTATTTGGAAGACAATGTTTTTCTCTATGGGTTTACCTCTTGCATGTCCTGGTGTTTTCCAGCTTGAACACCAGGTGATTTTCTACAGGGCAGGTGTATCTTCTACTGTTGCAGGCTGCAATGTCCTGCAGCACAGGGGACAGACTCCTCATCTGGTCCAGGACCGTGGTCAGGAATTCATGAGCGTCCTGAACACAAAGAAACACAACAAAGAGGAGTTTATAAACAGAGGAGAAACTATCATAAGGAGGTGAAATAATGGAACATCAAACCAGATGACTCACTTTTTGCTGACCGTCTCTAAACTCAGGCGCCTGGACTGAGACGACCTCCTTAAAAGAGCACATGAGGTGTCTTTTGCTGTCGGTGGAGGCGCGGGCATCTCTGATTGCCATGAAGCTTCTGCAGAGTGTGAAAAAGAAGAGTTAGATCTCTTATTCTATTTTGTTCTTCAGATTGGTGCAAAAATCTGATGCTTACGTGTGTGTGTGTGTATGTGTATGTGTGTGTGCTGTACCTCAACAGTCGAGCCTCAGGGACTGAATTCCAAACTTCCTCCTGGCAGCTGATGTCCCTGACGAAGTTCTCGAGTGTCAGGAGACTCTGCAGGCTGGAGTTCATGTAGCAGCTCATCCCAATGTTTGGAAACCTGACACACAAACACAACAGGTCAAAACACATCAACATCATCACTTCTTTACTGACCAATCACAAACTGGAGCTCATTTTTCACCATTCATGTCTTGAGGCTTTAGTTCTAGTGCAGATGTACTCACCCAAAGCTGCTGATGGTAGAGGTGCTAATCTTATCACCATCACTGAAATGGACAACACTTTTTGGGTTTCTATCGAGAAAAACACAAACACAGGGTCAATAAACATGACGACAAAATAACTGAAACATTTCACAGAATGTGTTTAACCTCCGTGTTAGACTGAAACATTTGAGTCAGCTCTTATCTGTTAAAAGTATCCTTAAAAGCTGAACTTTTGTAACATAAAATATTTGGAGTGTATCGTCAATGATGAAGACTTAGTGTTTAACTCACTTTTTAACTCTTTCTTTGACCTCTTCTTGGATCAGAGCCTCGATAATGGCTTGCTCTGCCAGGAAGCAGTCGTCGTGTATCTCTGGCAGCAGCAACTGGTTGTTCTGTTTTCTTGGCTGGCCATTGACTGAGCAAGAATCCCCCTGCTGGGCGATGATTGGCTCAACCTCGTCTTTTTGTGACAACGAGCTCAACTTTTGCTGCTTAATTGTCTCTTTTGGTGCTTCAGGACGGCTGCTGTAAGAAACACAGTTTGTTGATTTATTATTGTGACGTAGTACAAGTGACAGAAAGACAAAATGCTGCAAAACACTGGTTGTTATATGTTTCCATGTGACAAACATTCAAATAAATATATAATACAAACAAGTCACAATGACCATGTGAAATCGCCTATTCAATATAGCTCCAATTTGTGTCTTTCACATAATATGATTAAAGTCATACAGATGTGATCTGATGAAAAAATGACTAAATCTTCCTTTATTGATATTGTTTTGGAGTGGAGGTAACTTTCAACTTACCTGTTAAATTGTTCCTCAGGCAGCACTTCGATGACCTCCGGCTCGGGAAACTTCGCAGACGAAAAGTTCTCTTCCAATATTTCCAGCTCTGTGACAGACTGCACGTCCATGTCCTGACAAGAAAGTGAGCTCCGCTTTATCTCCTCGTTTGTCTCTTCTGGTGTTTTTCTGCAGCTGGAGGGAAGAAGAGAAACATGTTTAATGTTTGTTGTGATCATGTTGCAGGTTTTTATTTATATATATATACACTGCAAAAAAGCCAACTTGTATTTTTTGGCCTAAAACAGTGATTTAATTTGGTAAAACTTGGAAATATAAATTACTGACATTTAGGGCAATAATGTAAGTTAGCACAACAAAGGAAGCCAGTTGTCTGCTCAAAAACAAGTTTGTTAGTTGTTGTTACTTATATCTTTAAGTTGGGGTTCAAAACAAGGGACAATAGTTCTGATAACTCTTATTTCTTTGTTGTGAAATTCGGTCATTAGCGAAAGCTAGTGGCTAACTGATGCTAGCGGCTAACTGAAGCTAGCGGCGCTGCTTGTTACAGCTACAAGAGTAGCCATTAGCATATCAATGCTAACTCAAAGTTGTGGTCACAACATTAGCTGACATTCATAGCGGCGTTACAATCATGCCAGAGAAATTCAGAGTTGAGCAAACTCAAAAACAAAACTTAAAATATTTAGTTTAATTGTCCAACTTAAAATTGTATCGAAGTTTGTTGCCTTGAAATTTTGAGTTCACCCAACTTATATATATATATATATATATATATCATTACACAAAATCCAGACAGAAAAAATACAAAACTTTGTCATTTAAAAATAAAATAAGTGTCATTACCTCCTCTGAAAAGTCTTCTGGTGTTCGGGGGCAGCAGCAGATGGAGAGACTTGTGTTCTTTTCTGTTGGAGGAAAAATAAACGCTCACGCTTAAATAATGCAAATAAATAGTAACTGTATCATTCTTTTCTCAATTAGTCTAGATTAGTAACTGTGATTAATGTTGAGCTGTGGCTCTTTCTGTGAAACATACCTTGCAACATTTAAACAGCCGATGCCACCAACAGGTCTTCTTGGCTGACTCATTTGATTCTGTAAATTGAGCGGTTACGTTGGTTTCACTGGTGTTGGAGAGAAACACGGTTAGTTATTTCATATTAAATGTAATGTTTATTTCGTAAAGTCAGACAAGAATTTAAATAAATGTAAATGTAGCGGAACAGTGTTTTTTTTGGTCATTTATTATCAAAAATCATTCACTAAACTAAATGATTAAAGAAAAAATATGAGTGTTGAAACACACAAATATATTCAGGATAAAAGTTCTTACCTGTCTTTACTTCTGAGAGCCTCTTTGGGTTCAGTTTTCTCCTTCTGTAGATTGAAAAGATAAACAATAATAAGTTAACTATGACAATCATATTTTTTTGTGGTTACATACAACTAAAACGTCTCAGTATGAATGTTACAGTCAACTTATAATGTTGTCACCATGAAGCTTTGATACGTTCTGTCAAACATAGCTTACCTGGCTGAAACTGAAGAAGCCATTCTTGGTCTTTTTAGTTTTTCCAGCTTCAGCTGTTGTTGCTGACACTGGAGCAGAGGGGGCAGCAATACTGTTGGAACAGAGAAACACAATTAGATCATTTTAGCAAGGAATAACTCATTTAGCATTTGAAACAATTGTTTCAAGGGGTTAAGCCATACAACAAATGGATTTATATATATTTTTAAACAAAATGAGGTAATGTATACTATAATCTTACTGTGGATATGTAGAATTAGTTAGGACAATAGCAATATAACAGTTAATAATTTCCTTACCTCTTATGAGAGCTGAGGCGTTGTTTGCTCTCATCTGCCACAAAATCCTCCACAGGTGCTATCTTTTTCTATTCAAAATAAAGAAAAAATAAGTTGAATATTGACAGAAATGTGGAAATAAAACAATGGTCTTTAGGACAGTTTCTCAGTTTAAAGTCACATAAATAATAAAGAATCTACTGAAAAATGTGTTGATCATCTGTGAAACATACCTTAAGTCGAAAAGCACGTAGTAGAAACATCTTGAATGCAGTTTTGATCAGTTTTCTAACTCTGGGTTAAACTAAACTGAACTGTTCGGGTTGATAAACTGATATGAACTGTCTGTAACCTTGTCACATATAGAATAGAACTGTTCTAGAATGTGTATGTCATAATCTCCATTCCGTCCTAATTAGCATATAGAATGTTTTGTTCAAAATATGTATGTAATATATTTTCTACATGCATATAGTGTATACTATATGCGTATGTACACAGTATAAACTATAAATCCCCAAGTAGCTAGCTATCAGCATTACTACCATTTACTTAAGTAAAATAACATCACATAGGCTATACATACCTAATTCAAATGTAATTTAATATCAAACTGTCACTTTGAAAAATATTATTCTTGTTTGCCATCTTACCCATGGGTCCGATGAGAAGATGATATCAGCTCCTTCTCTGTGCGTCCAGTAGGCTACAAGATGTGTTTAGCCTAGCTTAGCACAAACTGTACGCTAGTAGCAGGTTGAAACGGCTAGCTTAATTTCACCAAAAGTGAAATAATACCCTACAAATGCCTAACATGTATACATAAATAACAAATAATATTGTGGTTTAGCAGCACTTGCTCTAAGAGTTGGAGCTAATGTGTTCACTTTTTTAACAAACCACTAAACCTAACTACTTAGCGCATTATGTGTGTGTGTGTGTGTGTGTGTGTGTGTTTTTAATTCCAATGTAACTAGGCTAGCTGCCTTTTACATTTAAGTATGGGCTTCAAAATGCACTGGATTGTGGAAATTAAAAGTACTTATATATATTATATTATATATATTATCCTTACCAAGTGTTACATTTTTGGAAGTGTTGAAAATTTTATACTGCTGCCCATAAATACGCACACATCTAGAAATTGTAAAATAAAACAAAAAAAAACCCCATATAATTCAAGCACTTTATGTCATTTTAATTTAATAACTAGTTTATCAACGGATACATATAAATGGATTAGAATTGTTTGGGATTGGTTAAAATAAGTGTTAAATCCTGTTAGTACAGTTAAAATTAGTTAATTTGATTATATTCTTGATAGAGAACACAGCATGCAAAATATTTAATTTGACCAAAAATAAATTAATTCATAAAAAATAAAAAGGTTTTAAAAAAAGTATTCAATCATTCATATTCAACCTATATTTAACGCTATCTGTGGTTTAAATAAATGTCCAATGTCAACATTTATTCTGGTGTCTGAGCTGAAAAATCAAACTGGGCTGAAACAATTTAAACAGTTTTATTGCACATTTATTTATTTACAAAACATTTTGACATGTCACAGGTGTCAAAAATTAAATAATAACTGAATTCCATCTAGCTAGTTCAGTTTCAAGGTCCTTTTATTGCTCAGTGTCTCACCATCATGGTTTACTGGGACGCTTGAAAAGAACAGAGGGGCCACAGGGGCTGATGGGAGGTCTGAGGACCTGATAGAAACCACGTGTCCCCTGTCTGATCTCACAGCTCATCCTTGTTTGATAAAGTCAGTTAAGGTTTATAATAAACTCTCAGTGGGTGTTCCACAGGATCACCACTAGGCCCTCTAATCATTGATCTTACATACAGTATTAATGATCCTCCACAACAGTGTCACAGTATCAATGTCAGACTCTATGGTGATGACAGTTTAATATTAGTGTGAACACACAGGAAAGTGAGCTGCTTTGAAACAGCCTTATCTCTCCACCACAGGGGCTGATGGGAGGTCTGAGGACCTGTTAGAAACCACGTGGCTCTCGTCTGATTTCACAGCTCGTACTTGTTTGGCCTCAGCTGCATCAGAGCGCCACTTCTCCCCAGGTTCACCAGAGGAAACACCGCTGCACAAAATGCTTTTCCTCTAAGCCGCTGCTCTTTGCTGTCTGTGCTCAGGTGAGTGTTTCCAGCCAAGCAGGAGCCAACAAACTCCACCTTTAAAAAACACTGTTACTGGGGATTTCCACCGGGCGCGTTACAGCAGCAGCACGTCTCCACCACTTGGATATGTGGTCCTAAAATTGATACATATCTGATCCTTTGACATGCGACTCCAGTCTGAACGGCCAGGTCGCATTCATACATAGGCTGACTGGGGATTTCCACCGGGCGCGTTATAGCCGCGAAACGGCTCCACCGCGGTTTTGCTCCATCTTCTGCCCAGCGTCAATTCACACGGGGCGGGATACAGCCGCGGCACGGCAGCATAGCGAGCCAGTCGTATACACGCGAGATAACGCGAACACGTAATAATCCTGACCATACGGCTGTAACGGGCCCGGTGGAAATCAGGCTTTAATGCTGGCGGCCACGTTTTCCGCTACTTCCGTCAAGACTGAGCACGCTCGCTGCGTGTGACGTCGTCGTGTCCTCCAATGCGCATGCGGGACACTTTTTCTACGTTTAAAGTTCACAATGGAGATCACATACAAGTCGCATTTAATTGGAAATGTGAACGACCTTGCAAAAAAATTGCATTCCACAAAAAAATCCGAATTGAATTAAGCCCTGCTGTCTGAACGTAGCCTTACAGTGTTAATTTGGGTATGCTGATTTTACTGTGTACACATTAAAAATAGATAAGGCACAGAAATAAATAATGTTAGTTATTTTCATGTCATTGAGGGAACCGACTCTCCCAAGATAAACCATATGACACTTAGACCCTCTCAAAATAATAGTGATATTTCAGTGTGACCCAGTAAAAACACATGGTGCTGTTTTGGCACGGTAAACATGAGCAGTCTGTCCAAAACCGCAATTTCACAGCGTGTGTTTGTTATTGACAAAAATTATATTATACTTCACCAAGAGCTGTGTTATTTTCGCAACAACAAAAAAATGTAGAAATGACTTTGGACGAAGGGCTAGCTAGCGTTAGCACCACTTTAGCATGCTAGCTAGCAACTCCAAACCATAGCATCATTTTATCACGTTTTATATCTATGGTTACAAAGTGCATTACTCGTCTCACACAGCCAAAACGTCAAGCCAAACTTACCATTTACTGCCGTTACTCAATTTTTATGTTACAGTGAGACCAGCATGCATGCTAACCCCTAGCTCATAAAACAATTTAGCAGGTGTTCGGGTGGTAAGTAACAGCGTGAAGAGTAAAGATACCATGGCTCACCACTGCAAAATGGCCGGGTGCCCGAAGAGTAATATTAATATTAAAATACAACATTATCAGATACTTCATGTACTTCATGTACTTACTGAACAGTGTAACCATTAAAAGTTGAGATGTAGCTCTATCTCCAGCAGACCGATTGACGCAGCAGCGCGGTATTGTACGGTGTGGGGGGGGGCGACGTTAACACTTGAGGTGTGAAATACAGGATCAGATTTTAGAGTAAAAATTTCGGAGTTAATATTTAAACATTTACACTTACAGGTTTGATTTAGTGACACTTCCTTTTTACACTCGGTTTTGACAACAACTATTTATCGACTGAGAGTTAATTATAATGGATTAACTCTATCCAGAGTACAATTAACTCTACTAGTGTATGTCTAGTTTAACACCAAGAATTCAACTCTTTTGCTGTGTACTAATATAGTATACATATTAGCATTAGTAAGAATGTTTAAGTGGCCTGGCTATCATAAGCATCAACTCAGAATTGGCACGGCAGCTGTCATATGATGACCTCATTGATGACTTTGCATCCAGAAAATGCAGACGTGTGCATCTGTAAAAGGCACACATGCTTGTTTTGCACTCTTTCAGTGCCTGAAAGACTCAAGGGTCTTACTGTTAGTTTTTTCTAGACACAAGTTGATGTTACTGTTAATTTTTAATTATTCTTTGTTACTCAGATTTAGGCCCGAAGACATTTTTTTGCTTAGGGCCCCATTTTGGTCAGGGGCAGCCCTGAACACAAAGATTCAAAAACATTTCATTAAATTGGCAATATATAAAGGTTATGATATATGCTAACAAGAATAATAACTTAGCATCACGTTTGTCTTAGATGTATATGTTATTTAACTTAAATTGATATTGCATTGAACACCAAGTTCGTTAAGATTAATGCATCAAGTTTTTTTTAGGTCAAATGAGAAGAAAGGCAAATGAGTCATTATAAAAGTATGGAACACAAATACCTTTTGGTTGTACCGGGAAATACAATTTAAAAAAACAATGGCGTCATCAAAAAAATATTTTCCTGCAGCCATACATGATACTTGTGTAACAGGTTTCTTTGTTCTCTGGTTCCACAAGTAGGCAGAGTCAGAGATCACATAAGGCAGCAAAACACACAAAAAAGTCTCTCCTGGTGACTTTGTGACACTTGCTTACAAAGAATAGGTCACAGCATCTTACAGAGATTTAATTGATCATGTGTTTAATACCCATGTAAGTCTGGAACACAAATACCTTTTGGTTGGAGCAGGAAATAAAATTGAAAAAAACAAACACACACCCATGTTCGCTTGTAACATAACAGGAGCTTTGTTCTGAAAATTGCCGTCATTAAAAAAGTATTTTCCTGCAGCCATACATGATACTTGCTTACAAAAAATAGGTCACAGCATCTTACAGAGATTTAATTGATCATGTGTTTGTTTCCCATGTAAACACAAGAATGATTCAGCCATAACAAAGCATTTTCATTCATTTACCGGTCTCTGAAAGAGCTCACCCATAGTATTTTTCAACATAGTGTACTGCCCTACAAAGTCAAAATGCAGTAACTACGCAAAGGGTAAAACTGAGAAAAACTGCTTTAAAGTTTTTTTTACACGTTTTAACTGGCCAGCCAAATGGGTTATGGGTAGGTAAGTGATATGACACTTATTTCTACATGTATTTATGATGTAATTTTTATGCTTAAAAATCATGATTTATTTGACCTTTGACCCCAAAAATGAAGTTACTGCACTGTATATGCATTAGTAACTTTTTACAGCTATGCAAAAGGTTCTAATAGTAAAGCAAAAACAGAGTGCAGTAACTACAATTGTTGTCTTCTTTCAGCTTTTATATTTTGTTTTCAATGAATAAACATTTTCAAATTGATTGTTATAAGTGTATTTAAAAGTGTTCAACAACTCTATTCAAATATTTGTGTATTTCAGACCTCATATTATAAAGTAAAGTTATATTTTAGTCTTAATATAATTTTATCTCACTTTTTTTTTACTTACAGTTAATTACTATCTAGATAATAATTTCCCTATAAAATGAACTTATAATTTTTTATTATTCTTGTCTTCACTATTCAACACAATGAAGAAATACGAGGCTACACCATATCACAGTCTGCTTTGGATTTGAGTTGGATTTTGTCGTTACTACAATTTTTATATCATTATTTCTCTGAAATAAACCTACATTCAAATCTAAAACTGTCACAAGATAAAACAAGACATCAAGGTGTTCATTTATAGCTACGACTCAATTTCAACCAAAAATGTAATTACTGCAGTTAGGCTTTATAGGGCAGTAGAGTAGGGTGTTTTTTGTTTTGTTTATATATTATAATATTAGGCATTTATATTTTGTACAATTGGGATGAAAATATTTTAAATCAGGAGATGAAATGGAAGAAAAGACAATTAATTATTCATGCAAAGAAATTTATTTTTCAAAGTTACATTTGAATTGGAAAACTTTTTTCTTAATCATAGTTTGGTTACATTTTTCTTATTTCTTTTCAGGGTTTAAGATAAAAAATCAGCAATAATAAATCTGAAACACACAGGTACACACACACAAAAGATTTTAAAAAGCAGGAGCGATACCCCCGCCCCCAACCCCAGTGGAAATGACTCCCTCGAAGACACTGATGTAGCAACCCCAGAACTAGCCATGTCTTTATATGGACTGTCTGATTTCCTATAAACTACAGTAGATACATGTAATGTACAAAGTAGAGGTCTGGTTGAACCTCAGAGCTGGATTGAGCCTCTGAAACATGATACAGATTAGAAGAAATATGTTGCATAACAGCTTGTTGAGCTGTTATCAAGAGATGCAAAACTTTCAGGGCCCCCTGCCCTCCACTGATGTGCTGAATATTGTTAAATGTTTCAGTCAGAATGCGGACATGAGACAGGACTGCAGTTGCACATTTGAAGCTGAACAAAGCCACCAAACTTCCCTAAGACTAAGCTACAAGCCACCATTCAAGAGAAAAGAAAAGACCCTGTGTGGAGTATTATTATGCTCTTGTTTTAGTGGGACGAGACCAAAGAGGGCACTTGACTTGAAGGTTGTGATGGTGTCAGACTGTCTTATGTGTGGGGGGAGGGAGTTCCAGAGCCTGGGTGCTGAGCAGCTGAAGGATCGGGCCCCCATGGTACTGAGGCGTGATGTGGGGATGATTAATAGTCCAGCAGAGGATGAGCGGAGGGAGCGGGAGGGAGTGTATTCTTGAAGGAGGTCGCAGAGGTAAGTGGGGGCTAGGTTGTGGAGAGCTTTGTAGGTGAGGAGGAGGTTCTTGTAGTGGATGCGGTATTGTACCGGGAGCCAGTGGAGTTGAATGAGAACAGGGGTGATGTGGTCAGTTGATTTGGTGCGGGTGATGATCCGGGCGGCCGAGTTCTGAATTATTTGCAGTCTGTTGATGAGTTTGATGGGGAGTCCAGTGAGGAGGGCATTGCAGTAGTCGATGCGTGATGTGACAAATGAGTGGACCAGGGTTTCGGTGCTGGATTGGGTCAGTGATGGGCGGAGTCTGGAGATGTTGCGGAGGTGGAAGAATGCAGTCCGGGTGATGTTTTGAATATGGGGTGCAAATGAGAAGGTGTTGTCCAGAATGACGCAGAGGCTCTTAACTTGGGAGGAGAAGGGTACAGGGAATCCGTCGACGATGATGGGTGGAGCTGGGGTGTGTTGTGATTTGGTGAGGGTGGATTTGGAGCCGATGAGCAGGGCCTCGGTTTTATTGCCGTTAAGTTTGAGGAAGTTCCTGCTCATCCAGCTCCGGATGTCTTCAAGGCAGGTGGTGAGTGAGGTGGGAGGGATGGCAGCGGTGGGTTTGGAGGAGATGTAGACCTGTGTGTCGTCGGCGTAGCAGTGAAAATGGACCCCATGGTGACGGAGGATTGTGCCCAGGGGGAGGAGGTAAATGGTGAAGAGAAGTGGACCCAAGACTGACCCCTGGGGGACACCCAGTGAGACACCCAGACTTGTGGTTCCTTAATTGTACAAATTGTTGACGGTCAGTGAGGTATGATGTGAACCAGGAGAGTGCAGCACCAGTGATCCCAATGCCAGCCAGGCGGTCCAGGAGCAGGGGGTGGGAGATGGTGTCAAATGCTGCGCTGAGGTCGAGGAGAATGAGAATGGTGAGTAATCCAGAGTCGGCTGCACGGAGGTCGTTGGTGATTTTGACTAGGGCTGTTTCAGTGCTGTGTTTTGGACGGAAGCCGGATTGGAAGGGTTCATGAAGATTGTTTGTATCGAGGTGGGACTGTAGTTGTTCGGCGACCAGCCTTTCAAGTGTTTTAGAGATGAAGGGGAGGTTGGAGATGGGTCGATAGTGGTTAAGTTCAGCTGGGTCAGCACCGGGTTTTTTCAGGATGGGTGTGATGGCAGCCAGTTTGAGAATGGGGGGCACAGTACCAGTAGTGAGGGAGGAATTAATTATGTTGGTGATCATGGGGGAAATGGACGGCAGACATGCTTTGATATATTAACATATATTTATAATATATATATATATATATTATATATTTATATATAAAAAATAAGTTAGCGGTCTGCTAACTGCTATCTGCTAACTCCGCATGTATCGGAGGAAGCATGTGGCCAGTTCAGGGCTCTCCCCAGACCGACAGGGACGAGGTAGCGCCCAGGATCATGAATTAGGACAAACTGGGTGATAAATAAAATGGGTTACAAAATCGTGGGATAAAAATAAAAATACATTTTTTTTTTAAACTGATGCTGCTTTTAGCCTATTTCCTGCTTAGTATGTATTTCCTTGTCCCAAACTTCTACAAGGTCAGCGAGAGAGCATCTTCAAACTGGTTGGATAAAGAAACGGGCTGAAGCGGGCTCTCATTAACGGGTTTGACCCTGGAGACGTGGAAGGTGGGGTGAATCCTCATGGACCCTGGTAAGCGAAGGCGGACCGCTGCCGAGTTGATGACATTCGAGATGGGGAAAGGACCCACAAGACAAGGAGCCAACTTCTTGGACTCCACTCTGAGAGGAAGATCGCGCGTTGATAACCAGACGCGCTGCCCCGGGGTGTATCGGGGTTCAGGGTACCGGTTCGAGGAGCGCAAATGGGTAGACCTGGCTTGCATCCAAGTGCGTCAACATCGTCTGATGAATGCCTGGACTGAGGGAACGCTGGCCTCACGTTCCTGCTCAGGGAAGAGCGGTGGTTGGTAACCCCGGGAGCACTGGAAAACTGAGGAGTTGTTTAGACCATGAGGATGGGTTGCGGGAGGTCAGAGTGCAGCGCCGTCTCCATTTCTTGATTCATCCGTTCAGCCTGGCCATTAGATTAAGGATAGAAACCAGATGACAGACTGACGGTGGCCCCCAGCAGACTGCAAAACTCACCACATCACAGGGGAGAACATGCAGCCAGAACACATGTTGCAGCATGACTTCAGCAGTTTCTTTGGCAGTGGGTAATTTGGGTAATAGAATAAGGTGGGTGGTTTTGGAAAACCGATCAATAACCGTGAGTATGACTGTGTTGCCGTCAGAGGGTGGTAGGCCAGTGACAAAGTCCAAAGAGATGTGGGACCAGGGGCGAGGAGGAACGAGCAGGGGATGAGGGAGGCTGGAGGGAGTTTGGTGAGTACTCTTGTGTTGGGAGCAGATCTGGCAAGCATGAAAACCTTGGTGTCCACCTCCATGGAGGACCACCAGAACCGTTGCTGTAACAGTGCTAGGTTGCGTCTCACCCCAGGGTGACAAGCCAGGCGAGAAGAGTGACCCCACTGGAGGACCTGAGGACGGAGGCTGGCAGGAACAGGAACAGGTTCTGATTCAGTTATCAGGACAAGCACTGGGAGCAGGGTGTTCGGCATGGCAAGGTTACTGCACCGATGACACATGTCGGAGGGAGGATGTCTTCAGGATGGCTTGGAGAGCTCTCTGGCTGGAACTGATGGGACAGGGCGTCGGGGTTTGATGTTCTTAGAGCCTGGTCGGTAGGAGAGGGAGAAGGATTCAAAGCGGTTAAAGAAGAGGGCCCACCTTGCTTGATGGGAGTTCAACAACTTGGCTGAACGAATGTATTCTATTTTTTTGTGAACTGTCCAGACCACAAACGGCTGCTCTGCTCCCTCCAACCAGTGTCTCCACTCCTCCAGTGCAAGCTTCACCGCCAACAGCTCCCGGTCCCCTATGTCATAATTCCTCTCCGCAGGAGACAGCTTCCGGGAGAAGAAGGCACACGGGTGAACCTTCTGATCCTCTGCCGACCGCTGAGACAGAACTGCCCCCACACCAGTGTCCAAGGCATCCACTTTAACAATAAACTGGCGAGAGGGGTCTGGGAATATGAGGATGGGATCTGAGGAGAATCTTGACTTCAACTCACCAAAAGCTCTCTCAGCAGCAGCGGACCATTGGAAAGGCTCTTTCAGGGAGGTGAGTGCGGTGAGAGGAGCCGCTACCGAGCTGTAGTTTCGGATGAACCGTCGGTAGAAGTTTGCGAACCCCAAGAAGCATTGAGGTTCCTTGCGCGTGGAAGGAGCAGGCCGGTCGGTGACCGCCCTGGTCTTGGCTGGGTCCATCCGGATGTTACCAGTGTTGATGATGAACCCCAGGAAGGATACCTCTGAGACGTGGAACTGCCATTTCTCCGCCTTAATGAAGAGCTGATTCTCCAGAAGCCTCTGAAGGACTTGGCGTACATGCACCACATGCTCCTGTTTGGACTTGGAGAAGACAAGAATATCATCCAGGTAAACAATAACACAGATATTTAGTAGATCCCGAAGGACATCATTAACCAAACCCTGGAAGACAGCAGGGGCATTGGTGAGACCAAATGGCATAACTAAATACTCATAGTGCCCACTAGGAGTGTTGAAGGCAGTCCTCCACTCGTCCCCTTCCCTGATTCTTACTAAATGGTAAGCGTTGCGGAGGTCGAGTTTGGAAAAAGTGGTAGCTCCCTGTAGCAGTTCAAAGGCAGAGGAGATTAGTGGAAGAGGGTACCTGTGTTTTTGATCGTAATGTCATTGAGTCCCCGTAGTCAATGCAGGGCCGCAGAGATTTGTCCTTCTTCCCCTCAAAGAAAAACCCCATTCCAGCAGGAGATGATGACGGTCGAATGAGACCTGCAGCCAAGGAGTCATTAATATACCTCTCCATGGCCTTGGTCTCCGGGGCAGACAGAGAGAAGAGTCGGCCCTTAGGGGGAGAAGTACCCGGGAGGAGGTCAATTGCACAGTCATATGGGCGATGTGGCGGCAAAGAGGTGGCCCGTGCTTTGTTAAAGGCTTCCTTAAGATCCAGGTAATTAGGGATGGGTACCTTTCACATTTGAACCGATACGGTACCGATACCCGGTACCTGGGAATCGATATTGGTACTCAACGGTACCAATTTTCGGTACTTTTGCGTTTGTTTATGTGGTAATAAATGTTCATTTGTTTAATATTAAAATCTCAATTTTTCATTCCAACATATTTATTTCTCAAAATATAAACTTTAAAAAATATATCAAAACAATATAACATCCAGGATCAGCAGTGCTTTATTGTTGAGTGAACGTGCATTTTGTAACATGAAGGTTGCAGTGTTATCAAAGGATGCCGGAACAGAGGTTGGGTGGTGGATGATGCTGTCAACACAGAGGAGCGCTCTCAGATTGCAAGTGTGCACGTGTGATTTGTTGTGATGACGTTGTAGCTATGCGGCGGAGCACCGGTCAGACAGTATTGTCGGGCTGCTCTGTGCACATATCGAGGATGATGCAGGAGTCCGAGGGATTTAATTTCAGCGAGGCAGTTTGGAGTAAAGTGGCAGGTAATATTACTGATATTACCTAGAGCTGGGCTGTTCGTCTCTGCGCCGGGGTGGAAGAGGGCAGCAGCTAGTGTCCGCGGTGAGCAGACAGGACCAGACGAGGAGGTAAATAAAAAATAGTGCGATTGTCAGCACGCTTGTTAATCAAAGACGTGAAATGAAAACAGGTTGAAATCAGTTTAAATTTAACGCTGTTTAGGTACCGAAACATGGTACCGTTTGATTTTACATGAATCGGTACTCGGTAGTACCGACGGAATTCGGTCGGTACCTATAAAAGTACAGAGTTCGGTACCCATCCCTACAGGTAATCCTTAGGAACTGACAGATCTGAAAACTCCGAAATGACTCCTGGCAAACTAGGAGCAGATGACGGCAGATTTCAAACAGAAAGCATGACACTGAGCACTCCACTGCAGTATAGTTCCCAGAGCCCAGTCTACGTGTGGATTATGTCTCTTGAGCAAGGGATACCCCAAAATGACCGGCTGTTGTGGTGCATGGATGAGGTGAAAGGTGAGTGTTTCACTGTGGTTACGTGACATGGTCATAGGAAGGGGAGTCGAACGATGTGTGACCTTGCAGAGAAGACGACCGTCGAGAGCAGCGGCTTGGATGGGCTTCCCCAGAGCCTCCTGACCGATACCCAGCTGGGAGGCAAGAGTAATGTCCAGGAGGTTGGTGTCGGCACCAGAGCCTATCAGAACTGAGACAGTGTGATTAATCCCAGCACAGCTCAGTTGAGCATGAATTAAAGGTCAGAAGGGCATTTCCAGGTCCATGATTCGTCCTGTCTTTTACCGGGCAGGATGACACAAAATGGCCGTCCTGGCCGCAGTACATGCATCGGTTCTCCTGCAGGCGGCGCTGTCGTTCCGCCATGCATCTGGAGAGTCGCTAGAGGCGCAGGAGGCTGGTTCAGAAGGGAGCCGCGGAGGATAGGATGGCTGGCGCAGCGGCAACTGTGGAACAGCTGATAGGATTGTCTCTCTTCTTCTTTCATGAAAGACGGCTGTCAATGCGGATGGAGAGTGCGACAAGCTTATCCAAGTCGTCTGGAAGATCGCGGACTGCCAGCTTGTCCTTAATGCGGTTGGAGAGTCCATGGTAGAAAGCATCCAAAAGCGAGGCAGCTTTCCAGTTGCTCTCAGCTGCCATGGTGCAGAACTCGATGGAGTAGTCAGACACGGATTTCTCCCCGTGTCAGGTTGAACAAACCTCGAGCAGCCTCTCTTCCGGGTGTGGCGTGATCAAAGACTTTCCGGAGCTCGGCGGAGAACAGTCTGACCGACGAGCAGATGGAGGATTCCTTCTCCCACTCAGCTGTTCCCCAGTCTTTGGCTCTGCCTTAGAGCAGAGAGACAATGTACGCCACCCGGGACCTCTTGGTAGGAAAGGCGGAGGACTGGAGTTCGAAGGCGAGGGAACACTGAACAAGGAATGGCCGGCAGGAACCAGGAGCACCGGAATATTGATCTGGAGGAGGCAATCACACCTCCGACACTGGAGTGGTCCGGGGTCCGGGCTGGAAGACGGAGTGGGACCTGATCCACGGCCCGACAGGGAGAGTCTCTGAAAATATTCCTGGACGGAACTCATGCTCCTCTCGTGACGAGTTGCCATATCCTGCAAACCTCCTGCTATGGAGGTAAGTTGTTCATCGTGGCGCTGAATGGCGCTGGTCTGCGCCTCCAGCTGCTCTCGGAGTGAATCTGAGTCGGCTTGGTTCATGTTGGCCAGATAGTACTGTAAAGATCACCAGTAGTGGCAGAGTAGAACCCAAAAGCACAACACAGAGACAGCAGGAAACTCTGTTTACTTAAATATTCAGGAAAAAGGTCAAAACCGGGAGATCAGTCCAAACAGGCAAACAAATCCGACAAGGGGCAGGCAGGAATCCAAAATCCAATAAACATGCAGGTTCAGAACAGGTAGATCAGGAAAAAACAGACAAGAGAACACTGGAAGGCTTGGTGAAAACACAAGACCATCTGGCAGAGAACAAATGGAAGTGGACCAGTATAAATACAGGGGAACTAATGAGGGAATGGCCTGCAGGTGATGAGATGAGCATGGAAACCCAGGTGAAGGGAATGAACTGATTGCCTGGCAGGTGGGAGTGGCAGGATCTGAAATGACAGGGGAGTTAATGATATGGCATGAAAACAAAATTAACTAAATATAACTAAGAGTCTCTGAAAACCCTGACAACAATGATTGAGAGGCAGGGTACACCCAGGACAAGACAGACCACCAGACTAACGCAGGGCAGACACATAGAGACAGACAACCATTCATGCTCTCTCTCATACTATAATGTGATTGGGTTTATTCAGAGAAGGAAACTGTCAAGCAAATGAAGAAAAATGGTTATGGCACTTGTCAATGCTGCAGACTTGGTATGTATTTCCTTGTTCCAGAATCTAACTGCATTATCTGCACATGCAATCTGCAATCCTTCACACCCTCTCGCATTGTATTATTCTTCCTAGTACCAAAAAACTGATGTTGCTTTTAGCCTATTTCCTGTTAAGTATGTATTTTCTTGCTCCTTGTCCCGACTTTTACGTCAGTGAGAGAGCGTCTTAGAGCTGTTATCAAGAGATGCAACGTTGTTGTTAGCAGATAGCTCCATAGAGTCTCGTGTTACTGTGACATCATGACGTTTGAATAAAATTATTATGCAGCAGTGATGCGCCAAAATGTTCCTTTGTTGGTATCCTGAAACAGGGTGTCTCACATAGAGAGGGCAGAATATTACCGTCTGGTTGTGAGAAGTGTCGGTATGCTACGTCAGAGTAGCTGTGTTGAAATATGCCAACAGAAAACACAAAGATTCAAAAACATTTCATTAAATTGGCAATATATAAAGGTTATGATATATGCTAACAAGAATAATAACTTAGCATCACGTTTGTCTTAGATATATATGTTATTTAAGTTAAATTGATATTGCATTGAACACCAAGTTCGTTAAGATTAATGCATCAAGTTTTCAGGTCAAATGAGAAGAAAGCGAAATGAGTCATTATAAAAGTATGGAACACAAACACCTTTTGGTTGTCCCGGGAAATACAATTAAAAAAAACAATGCCGTCATCAAAAAAATATTTTCCTGCAGCCATACATGATACTTGTGTAACAGGTTTCGTTGTTCTCTGGTTCCACAAGTAGGCAGAGTCAGAGATCACATAAGGCAGTTTATTTACACAGGCAGGTTTGTAAAAACAACTGTAGGTAAGGGGGGAACACGGTAGAGTCCAGCCAGCTCCTCTCTCTGCTGCTCTGCCTCCTCCTTATCTATTTGGAAGGTGATAAGTGTTTGCAGGTGTGCCAGGTTGCTGCAGGGGGAGGTCCTTCAGCCACAGGAGAGAGAGGCACCTCAAAACAATAAGGAATAAATCAATACACTGCAAAACACACAAAAAAGTCTCTCCTGGTGACTTTGTGACACTTGCTTACAAAGAATAGGTCACAGCATCTTACAGAGATTTAATTGATCATGTGTTTAATACCCATGTACGTCTGGAACACAAATACCTTTTGGTTGGAGCAGGAAATAAAATAAAAAACAAACAAACACACACCCATGTTCGCTTGTAACATAACAGGAGCTTTGTTCTGAAAATTGCCGTCATTAAAAAAGTATTTTCCTGCAGCCATACATGATACTTGCTTACAAAAAATAGGTCACAGCATCTTACAGAGATTTAATTGATCATGTGTTTGTTTCCCATGTAAACCCAAGAATGATTCAGCCATAACAAAGCATTTTTATTCATTTACCGGTCTCTGAAAGAGCTCACCCATAGTATTTTTCAACATAGTGTACTGCCCTACAAAGTCTAACTGCAGTAACTACGCAAAGGGTAAAACTGAGAAAAACTGCTTTAAAGTTTTTTACACATGTTTTAACTGGCCAGCCAAATGGATTATGGGTAGGTAAGTGATATGACACTTATTTCTACATGTATTTATGATGTAATTTTTATGCTTAAAAATCATGATTTATTTGACCTTTGACCCCAAAAATGTAGTTACTGCACTGTATATGCATCAGTAACTTTTTTACAGCTATGCAAAAGGTTCTAATAGTAAAGCAAAAACAGAGTGCAGTAACTACAATTGTTGTCTTCTTTGAGCTTTTATATTTTGTAATACATTTTGAAATTGATTTTGTTATAAGTATATTTAAAAGTTTTCAACAACTCTATTCAAATATTTGTGTATTTCAGACCTCATATTATGAAGTAAAGTTATATTTTAGTCTTAATATAATTTTATCTGACTTTTTTTTTTACTTACACTTAATTACTATCTAGATAATAATTTCCCTATAAAATGAACTTATAATTTTTTATTATTCTTGTCTTCACTATTCAACACAATGAAGAAATACGAGGCTACACCGTATCGCAGTCTGTTTTGGATTTGAGTTGGATTTTGTCGTGACTGCAATTTTTATATCATTATTTCTCTGAAATAAACCTACATTAAAATAAAATATAATATAAAAATATGAAAATATTTTAAATCAGGAGATGAAATGGAAGAAAAGACAATTAATTATTCATGCAAAGAAATTTATTTTTCAAAGTTACATTTGAATTGGAAAACTTTTTTCTTAATCATACTTTGGTTACATTGTTCTTATTTCTTTTAAGGGTTTAAGATAAAAAATCAGCAATAATAAATCTGAAACACACAGGTACACACACACAAAAGATTTTAAAAAGCAGGAGCGATACCCCCGCCCCCAACCCCAGTGGAAATGACTCCCTCGAAGACACTGATGTAGCAACCCCAGAACTAGCCATGTCTTTATATGGACTGTCTGATTTCCTATAAACTACAGTAGATACATGTAATGTAAAAAGTAGAGGTCTGGTTGAACCTCAGAGCTGGATTGAGCCTCTGAAACATGATACAGATTAGAAGAAATATGTTGCATCACAGCTTGTTGAGCTGTTATCAAGAGATGCAAAACTTTCAGGGCCCCCTGCCCTCCACTGATGTGCTGATTATTGTTAAATGTTTCAGTCAGAATGCGGACATGAGACAGGACTGCAGTTGCACATTTGAAGCTGAAAAAAAGTCACCAAACTTCCCTAAGACTAAGCTACAAGCCACCATTCAAGTCTACAGGGTGTTGGCATTTCATAATCAAAAGAAAAGACCCTGTGTGGAGGATTATTATGCTCTTGTTTTAGTGGGACGAGACCACACAGGGCACTTGCTTGTCTTCCTTCAGCACTCTTCCAATGATGTGGTACTCCAGAGCCCTCCAGTTGATCGCATTCCCTGGAGTGAAGTATCGACCATCCATGTAGCGCCGGATCTCACGGGGTGAAAGGACGTAGTCCCACATGTGGACATCAGACAGCATGCCAGCGAAAGACTGTTTAATGTCAAAGCCTCCACCATAGGTATCCTGCTCCTGTAGTGATTACAAAGAGTCGAGATTAAAAATGATACAGCATACACATGTTTTTTTGTGAAATCAAAACTTCAAAAAACTGATGGAATTATATAAGCAACATTGTTTACCTGTCCAAGGATAACACTGGGTCTACTGATTCTTGATCCACCAATGTATTTCCTAATTGAGGGCTTTCCATCTACCCACAGCTGCACCAGACCAGACGCAGAATTCCATGTGGCGCAAATAGAGTGCCACTCGTTCAGTTTGTAGTCCATTGCTCCAAATGATGTGAAAGGTTGGCCAACATGGACAAAAAACGAATTTGTTGACGCCCCCCAGAATATCACAAAGGCATTTTGTTGAGAAGGTGTCGCCAGAGAGAAATGTGTGTGGACTCTGCGAAGGTCTGTAATGGATCTGCAGGCATTGAGAGAATAAAGAAATCAAAAAATATGATACTTTTATAATCAGAGATATGCTGCGCTATATTTTGCATTTTGCACTTCAAACACTACCTGAGACAGACAGTTACAGCACGGAAATCCTGGACTGACGTGGTCAGTTTTACATTAGCTGTCTTGGTTTCCTGTGGGAAAGTCAACATTTTATCCGATAGATCTATGAAAAAAAGAAGGAAGATAAATGGCACGTAAGACATACAGTACACAAATACTTTATACAACACACAGCAGCCCAATATTTAACAGATATGTTTTCCTCAATAAAATGAAGAGATGCTTGAGTAAGTAAGTATTTCAGATGTGGTCTGCTATTTATTTTTTTCATTTCAATGTGACAAATATTTGGTTCTAATATGACAAAATGTAGTATAATGTTTTTACTTCTGTATATTAGCATTACACTAAATATATCTATCCTGTGCAGCATAAAACAAACTTTCTTGTTTGCATCATTCAAAAAAGTTAGTTCAGTTTAAGAGTTCAATACCATTCTCATATCATGAAAAGAAACAATTTGATTTATTTTTGATTTTATTGATTAAAGATGTACTTAAGTAACTAATTTATACATACATTTTACATGTTTTTCCCCAATGCAATGATATAATTGTTTCATGTGCACATTTGCATGTAACTTTATTGTGAAAAATAATTTTCTATTCCCTCTGTTACATAAAGAATATATATTTCTTACCTTCAGGAACTGCAGCACATGTGGCCAACATCACCAGGAGAAGAAAAAATGCCATCTGATACAAACACAAATAAAAAGACACAAATTGAAATGCGACTTTAAATCTTACACATCAGATGCTGTTGTGTTGCTATTAACTACCAGTGTGCAGTGCAGTCACCTTCATTTGATCTATTTTGCATTGGATCGATCTTACCTTTGAGTCTGTGCCTGGATGTTGTGCTTAACAGTGAACAGGAGGCAATTTTTATACTGTCACTGCTTCCTGATGCCAATCGACAGCAGCTGTCACATGACGACCTCATTGATGACTTTGCATCTGTAAAAGGCACACATGCTTGTTTTGCACTCTTTCAGTGCCTGAAAGACTCAAGGGTCTTACTGTTAGTAACATCAACTTGTGTCTACAAAAAACTGTTAATTTTTAATTATTCTTTGTTACTCAGATTTAGGCCCGAAGACATTTTTTTGCTTAGGGCCCCATTTTGGTCAGGGGCAGCCCTGAACACAAAGATTCAAAAACATTTCATTAAATTGGCAATATATAAAGGTTATGATATATGCTAACAAGAATAATAACTTAGCATCACGTTTGTCTTAGATGTATATGTTATTTAACTTAAATTGATATTGCATTGAACACCAAGTTCGTTAAGATTAATGCATCAAGTTTTTTTTAGGTCAAATGAGAAGAAAGGCAAATGAGTCATTATAAAAGTATGGAACACAAATACCTTTTGGTTGTACCGGGAAATACAATTTAAAAAAACAATGGCGTCATCAAAAAAATATTTTCCTGCAGCCATACATGATACTTGTGTAACAGGTTTCTTTGTTCTCTGGTTCCACAAGTAGGCAGAGTCAGAGATCACATAAGGCAGCAAAACACACAAAAAAGTCTCTCCTGGTGACTTTGTGACACTTGCTTACAAAGAATAGGTCACAGCATCTTACAGAGATTTAATTGATCATGTGTTTAATACCCATGTAAGTCTGGAACACAAATACCTTTTGGTTGGAGCAGGAAATAAAATTGAAAAAAACAAACACACACCCATGTTCGCTTGTAACATAACAGGAGCTTTGTTCTGAAAATTGCCGTCATTAAAAAAGTATTTTCCTGCAGCCATACATGATACTTGCTTACAAAAAATAGGTCACAGCATCTTACAGAGATTTAATTGATCATGTGTTTGTTTCCCATGTAAACCCAAGAATGATTCAGCCATAACAAAGCATTTTCATTCATTTACCGGTCTCTGAAAGAGCTCACCCATAGTATTTTTCAACATAGTGTACTGCCCTACAAAGTCAAAATGCAGTAACTACGCAAAGGGTAAAACTGAGAAAAACTGCTTTAAAGTTTTTTTTACACGTTTTAACTGGCCAGCCAAATGGGTTATGGGTAGGTAAGTGATATGACACTTATTTCTACATGTATTTATGATGTAATTTTTATGCTTAAAAATCATGATTTATTTGACCTTTGACCCCAAAAATGAAGTTACTGCACTGTATATGCATTAGTAACTTTTTACAGCTATGCAAAAGGTTCTAATAGTAAAGCAAAAACAGAGTGCAGTAACTACAATTGTTGTCTTCTTTCAGCTTTTATATTTTGTTTTCAATGAATAAACATTTTCAAATTGATTGTTATAAGTGTATTTAAAAGTGTTCAACAACTCTATTCAAATATTTGTGTATTTCAGACCTCATATTATAAAGTAAAGTTATATTTTAGTCTTAATATAATTTTATCTCACTTTTTTTTTACTTACAGTTAATTACTATCTAGATAATAATTTCCCTATAAAATGAACTTATAATTTTTTATTATTCTTGTCTTCACTATTCAACACAATGAAGAAATACGAGGCTACACCATATCACAGTCTGCTTTGGATTTGAGTTGGATTTTGTCGTTACTACAATTTTTATATCATTATTTCTCTGAAATAAACCTACATTCAAATCTAAAACTGTCACAAGATAAAAAAAGACATCAAGGTGTTCATTTATAGCTACGACTCAATTTCAACCAAAAATGTAATTACTGCAGTTAGGCTTTATAGGGCAGTAGAGTAGGGTGTTTTTTGTTTTGTTTATATATTATAATATTAGGCATTTATATTTTGTACAATTGGGATGAAAATATTTTAAATCAGGAGATGAAATGGAAGAAAAGACAATTAATTATTCATGCAAAGAAATTTATTTTTCAAAGTTACATTTGAATTGGAAAACTTTTTTCTTAATCATAGTTTGGTTACATTTTTCTTATTTCTTTTCAGGGTTTAAGATAAAAAATCAGCAATAATAAATCTGAAACACACAGGTACACACACACACAAAAGATTTTAAAAAGCAGGAGCAATACCCCCGCCCCCAACCCCAGTGGAAATGACTCCCTCGAAGACTCTGATGTAGCAACCCCAGAACTAGCCATGTCTTTATATGGACTGTCTGATTTCCTATAAGCTACAGTAGATACATGTAATGTACAAAGTAGAGGTCTGGTTGAACCTCAGAGCTGGATTGAGCCTCTGAAACATGATACAGATTAGAAGAAATATGTTGCATCACAGCTTGTTGAGCTGTTATCAAGAGATGCAAAACTTTCAGGGCCCCCTGCCCTCCACTGATGTGCTGATTATTGTTAAATGTTTAAGTCAGAATGCAGACATGAGACAGGACTGCAGTTGCACATTTGAAGCTGAAAAAAAGTCACCAAACTTCCCTAAGACTAAGCTACAAGCCACCATTCAAGTCTACAGGGTGTTGGCATTTCATAATAAAAAGAAAAGACCCTGTGTGGAGGATTATTATGCTCTTGTTTTAGTGGGACGAGACCACACAGGGCACTTGCTTGTCTTCGTTCAGCACTCTTCCAGTGATGCGGCACTCCAGAGCCCTCCAGTTGATCGCATTCCCTGGAGTGAAGTATCGATCATCCATGTAGCGCTGGATCTCACGGGGTGAAATGACGTAGTCCCACATGTGGACATCAGACAGCATGCCGACGAAAGACTGTTTAATGTCAAAACCTCCACCATAGGAATCCTGCTCCTGTAGTGATTACAGAGAGTGGAGATAAAAACGTGTATGCTGAATCATTTTTATTGTGAAATCAAAACTTCAAAAAACTGATGGAATTATATAAGCAACATTGTTTACCTGTCCGAGGATAACACTGGGTCTACTGATTCTTGATCCACCAATGTATTTCCTAATTGAGGGCTTTCCATCTACCCACAGCTGCACCAGACCAGACGCAGAATTCCATGTGGCGCAAATAGAGTGCCACTCGTTCAGTTTGTAGTCCAATGCTCCAAATCTTGTGAAAGGTTGGCCGACACCGACCAAAAACAAATTTGTTGACGTCACCCAGAATATCGAGAAGGCATTGGGATGAGAAGGTGTCGCCAGAGAGAAAAGTGTGTGGTCTCTGCGAAGGTCTGTAATGGATCTGCAGGCATTGAGAGAATAAAGAAATCAAAAAATATGATGCTTTTATAATCAGAGGTATGCTGCGCTATATTTTGCATTTTGCACTTCAAACACTACCTGAGACAGACAGTTACAGCACGGAAATCCTGGACTGACGTGGTCACTTTTACATTAGCTGTCTTGGTTTCCTGTGGGAAAGTCAACATTTTATCCGATAGATCTATGAAAAAAAGAAGGAAGAAAAATGGCACGTAAGACATACAGTACACAAATACTTTCTACAACAACACACAGCAGCCCAATATTTAACAGATATGTTTTCCTCAATAAAATGAAGAGATGCTTGAGTAAGTAAGTATTTCAGATGTGGTCTGCTATTTATTTTTTTCATTTTAATGTGACAAATATTTGGTTCTAATATGACAAAATGTAGTATAATGTTTTTACTTCTGTATATTAGCATTACACTAAATATATCTATCCTGTGCAGCATAAAACAAACTTCCTTGTTTGCATCATTCAAAAAAGTTAGTTCAGTTTAAGAGTTCAATAACATTCTCATATCATGAAAAGAAACAATTTGATTTATCATCACAAGCACAAAAGATGTACTTAAGTAACTAATTTATACATACATTTTACATGTTTTTCCCCAATGCAATGATATAATTGTTTCATGTGCACATTTGCATGTAACTTTATTGTGAAAAATAATTTTCTATTCCCTCTGTTACATAAAGAATATATATTTCTTACCTTCAGGAACTGCAGCACATGTGGCCAACATCACCAGGAGAAGAAAAAATGCCATCTGATACAAACACAAATAAAAAGACACAAATTGAAATGCCACTTTAAATCTTACACATCAGATGCTGTTGTGTTGCTATTAACTACCAGTGTGCAGTGCAGTCACCTTCATTTGATCTATTTTGCATTGGATCGATCTTACCTTTGAGTCTGTGCCTGGATGTTGTGCTTAACAGTGAACAGGAGGCAAGTTTTATACTGTCACTGCTTCCTGATGCCAGTCGACGTCTGTCGATGTGTTTCAGAATCCTGTGATGGAACACTGCCATCAAAAATGACTATGACTTCCTTCCTTGACTTTTTCTTTTGGACGTACTAACATATGGTGGGGGTTTTTGTTGCTGTTTTTTGACATTATATACTAGTACCATGATGAATTCACTATTCCAAATCATTTTATGGCATTTTCTGACAAACTACACTATGACTTCTTTTTTTTTTTTTGTTTTTTTCAATATACTTTTGCATTTTGTAGAATTGGGGAAGGATTTAAATGAGGAGATGAAATGGAAGGAAAGAAAGTCATTTGAATTGGAAAACCTTTTACTGATTCATTGATTGGTTACATGGTTTGCTTTGCTTTTCATGGTTTAAGATATCTATATCTTATATATATATATATATATACATTTAATTTATGGGCGCCTTTCATGTCACCCAAAGTCTAAAATCATAAACATCTTTAAAAACAAGACAACAAGGTAAAAACATCACGACATGGTAAAAACAAGACAATATGATAAAAGCAAGTGAATTAGTGTCCAGTTACAGAGTGTATGCCAGTTTGAACAGGTGAGTTTTGAGTTGTGACTTGAAGGTTGTGATGGTGTCAGACTGTCTTATGTGTGGGGGGAGGGAGTTCCAGAGCCTGGGTGCTGAGCAGCTGAAGGATCGGGCACCCATGGTACTGAGGCGTGATGTGGGGGTGATTAATAGTCCAGCAGAGGATGAGCGGAGGGAGCGGGAGGGAGTGTATTCTTGAAGGAGGTCGCAGAGGTAAGTGGGGGCTAGGTTGTGGAGAGCTTTGTAGGTGAGGAGGAGGTTCTTGTAGTGGATGCGGTATTGTACCGGGAGCCAGTGGAGTTGAATGAGAACAGGGGTGATGTGGTCAGTTGATTTGGTGCGGGTGATGATCCGGGCGGCCGAGTTCTGAATTATTTGCAGTCTGTTGATGAGTTTGATGGGGAGTCCAGTGAGGAGGGCATTGCAGTAGTCGATGCGTGATGTGACAAATGAGTGGACCAGGGTTTCGGTGCTGGATTGGGTCAGTGATGGGCGGAGTCTGGAGATGTTGCGGAGGTGGAAGAATGCAGTCCGGGTGATGTTTTGAATATGGGGTGCAAATGAGAGGGTGTTGTCCAGAATGACGCCGAGGCTCTTAACTTGGGAGGAGAAGGGTACAGGGAATCCGTCGACGATGATGGGTGGAGCTGGGGTGTGTTGTGATTTGGTGAGGGTGGATTTGGAGCCGATGAGCAGGGCCTCGGTTTTATTGCCGTTAAGTTTGAGGAAGTTCCTGCTCATCCAGCTCCGGATGTCTTCAAGGCAGGTGGTGAGTGAGATGGGGGGGATGGCAGCGGTGGGTTTGGAGGAGATGTAGACCTGTGTGTCGTCGGCGTAGCAGTGAAAATGGACCCCATGGTGACGGAGGATTGTGCCCAGGGGGAGGAGGTAAATGGTGAAGAGAAGTGGACCCAATACTGACCCCTGGGGGACACCCAGTGAGACACCCAGACTTGTGGTTCCTTAATTGTACAAATTAAGGACGCCGGATTGGAAGGGTTCATGAAGATTGTTTGTATCGAGGTGGGACTGTAGTTGTTCGGCGACCAGCCTTTCAAGTGTTTTAGAGATGAAGGGGAGGTTGGAGATGGGTCGATAGTGGTTAAGTTCAGCTGGGTCAGCACCGGGTTTTTTCAGGATAGGTGTGATGGCAGCCAGTTTGAGAATGGGGGGCACAGTACCAGTAGTGAGGGAGGAATTAATTATGTTGGTGATCATGGGGGAAATGGACGGCAGACATGCTTTGATATATTAACATATATTTATATATTATATATATATATTATATATTTATATATAAAAAATAAGTTAGCGGTCTGCTAACTGCTATCTGCTAACTCCGCATGTATCGGAGGAAGCATGTGGCCAGTTCAGGGCTCTCCCCAGACCGACAGGGATGAGGTAGCGCCCAGGATCATGAATTAGGACAAACTGGGTGATAAATAAAATGGGTTACAAAATCGTGGGATAAAAATAAAAATACATTTTTTTTTTAAAAAACTGATGCTGCTTTTAGCCTATTTCCTGCTTAGTATGTATTTCCTTGTCCCAAACTTCTACAAGGTCAGCGAGAGAGCATCTTCAAACTGGTTGGATAAAGAAACGGGCTGAAGCGGGCTCTCATTAACGGGTTTGACCCTGGAGACGTGGAAGGTGGGGTGAATCCTCATGGACCCTGGTAGGCGAAGGCGGACCGCTGCCGAGTTGATGACATTCGAGATGGGGAAAGGACCCACAAAACAAGGAGCCAACTTCTTGGACTCCACTCTGAGAGGAAGATCGCGCGTTGATAACCAGTCGTGCTGCCCCGGGGTGTATCGGGGTTCAGGGTACCGGTTCGAGGAGCGCAAATGGGTAGACCTGGCTTGCATCCAAGTGCGTCAACATCGTCTGATGAATGCCTGGACTGAGGGAACGCTGGCCTCACGTTCCTGCTCAGGGAAGAGCGGTGGTTGGTAACCCCGGGAGCACTGGAAAACTGAGAAGGAGTTGTTTAGACCATGAGGATGGGTTGCGGGAGGTCAGAGTGCAGCACCGTCTCCATTTCTTGATTCATCCGTTCAGCCTGGCCATTAGATTATGACAGACTGACGGTGGCCCCCAGCAGACTGCAAAACTCACCACATCACAGGGGAGAACATGCAGCCGGAACACATGTTGCAGCATGACTTCAGCAGTTTCTTTGGCAGTGGGTAATTTGGGTAATAGAATAAGGTTGGTGGTTTTGGAAAACCGATCAATAACCGTGAGTATGACTGTGTTACCGTCAGAGGGTGGTAGGCCAGTGACAAAGTCCAAAGAGATGTGGGACCAGGGGCGACAAGGAACGAGCAGGGGATGAGGGAGGCTGGAGGGAGCTTGGTGAGTACTCTTGTGTTGGGAGCAGATCTGGCAAGCATGAAAACCTTGGTGTCCACCTCCATGGAGGACCACCAGAACCGTTGCTGTAACAGTGCTAGGGTGCGTCTCACCCCAGGGTGACAAGCCAGGCGAGAAGAGTGACCCCACTGGAGGACCTGAGGATGGAGGCTGGCAGGAACAAACAGGTTCTGATTCAGTTATCAGGACAAGCACTGGGAGCAGGGTGTTCGGCATGGCAAGGTTACTGCACCGATGACACATGTCGGAGGGAGGATGTCTTCAGGATGGCTAGGAGAGCTCTCTGGCTGGAACTGATGGGACAGGGCGTCGGGTTTGATGTTCTTAGAGCCTGGTCGGTAGGAGAGGGATTCAAAGCGGTTAAAGAAGAGGGCCCACCTTGCTTGATGGGAGTTCAACCGCTTGGCTGAACGAATGTATTCTATTTTTTTGTGAACTGTCCAGACCACAAACGGCTGCTCTGCTCCCTCCAACCAGTGTCTCCACTCCTCCGCCAACAGCTCCCGGTCCCCTATGTCATAATTCCTCTCCGCAGGAGACAGCTTCCGGGAGAAGAAGGCACACGGGTGAACCTTCTGATCCTCTGCCGACCGCTGAGACAGAACTGCCCCCACACCAGTGTCCAAGGCATCCACTTTAACAATAAACTGGCGAGAGGGGTCAGGGAATATGAGGATGGGATCTGAGGAGAATCTTGACTTCAACTCACCAAAAGCTCTGTCAGCAGCAGCGGACCATTGGAAAGGCTCTTTCAGGGAGGTGAGTGCGGTGAGAGGAGCCGCTACCGAGCTGTAGTTTCGGATGAACCGTCGGTAGAAGTTTGCGAACCCCAGGAAGCATTGAGGTTCCTTGCGCGTGGAAGGAGCAGGCCAGTCGGTGACCGCCCTGGTCTTGGCTGGGTCCATCCGGATGTTACCAGTGTTGATGATGAACCCCAGGAAGGATACCTCTGAGACGTGGAACTGCCATTTCTCCGCCTTAATGAAGAGCTGATTCTCCAGAAGCCTCTGAAGGACTTGGCGTACATGTACCACATGCTCCTGTTTGGACTTGGAGAAGACAAGAATATCATCCAGGTAAACAAAAACACAGATATTTAGTAGATCCCGAAGGACATCATTAACCAAACCCTGGAAGACAGCAGGGGCATTGGTGAGACCAAATGGCATAACTAAATACTCATAGTGCCCACTAGGAGTGTTGAAGGCAGTCCTCCACTCGTCCCCTTCCCTAATTCTTACTAAATGGTAAGCGTTGCGGAGGTCGAGTTTGGAAAAAATGGTAGCTCCCTGTAGCAGTTCAAAGGCTGAGGAGATTAGTGGAAGAGGGTACCTGTGTTTTTGATCTTAATGTCATTGAGTCCCCGTAGTCAATGCAAGGCCGCAGAGATTTGTCCTTCTTCCCCTCAAAGAAAAACCCCGTTCCAGCAGGAGATGATGACGGTCGAATGAGACCTGCAGCCAAGGAGTCGTTAATATACCTCTCCATGGCCTTGGTCTCCGGGGCAGACAGAGAGAAGAGTCGGCCCTTAGGGGGAGAAGTACCCGGGAGGAGGTCAATTGCACAGTCATATGGGCCATGTGGCGGCAAAGAGGTGGCCCGTGTTTTGTTAAAGGCTTCCTTAAGATCCAGGTAATTAGGGATGGGTACCTTTCACATTTGAACCGATACGGTACCGATACCCGGTACCTGGGAATTGGTATTGGTACTCAACGGTACTAATTTTCGGTACTTTTGCATTTGTTTATGTGGTAATAAATGTTCATTTGTTTAATAATAAAATCTAAATTTTTCATTCCAACATATTTATTTCTCAAAATATAAACTTAAAAAAATACATCAAAACAATATAACATCCAGGATCAGCAGTGCTTTATTGTTGAGTGAACGTGCATTTTGTAACATGAAGGTTGCAGTGTTATCAAAGGATGCCGGAACAGAGGTTGGGTGGTGGATGATGCTGTCAACACAGAGGAGCGCTCTCAGATTGCAAGTGTGCATGTGTGATTTGTTGTGATGACGTTGTAGCTATGTGGCGGAGCACCGGTCAGACAGTATTGTGGGCATGGCATGGTTGGAATAAACAAAGTTGAGTCGGGCTGCTCTGTGCACATATCGAGGATGATGCAGGAGTCCGAGGGATTTAATTTCAGCGAGGCAGTTTGGAGTAAAGTGGCAGGTAATATTACTGATATTACCTAGAGCTGGGCTGTTCGTCTCTGCGCCGGGGTGGAAGAGGGCAGCAGCTAGTGTCCGCGGTGAGCAGACAGGCCCAGACGAGGAGGTAAATAAAAAATAGTGCGATTGTCAGCACGCTTGTTAATCAAAGACGTGAAATAAAAACAGGTTGAAATCAGTCAAGTTAACGCTGTTTAGGTACCGAAACATGGTACCGTTTGATTTTACATGAATCGGTACTCGGTAGTACCGACGGAATTCGGTCGGTACCTATAAAAGTACCGAGTTCGGTACCCATCCCTACAGGTAATCCTTAGGAACTGACAGATCTGAAAACTCCGAAATGACTTCTGGCAAACTAGGAGCAGATGACGGCAGATTTCAAACAGACAGCATGACACTGAGCACTCCACTGCAGTATAGTTCCCAGAGCCCAGTCTATATGTGCATTATGTCTCTTGAGCCAGGGATACCCCAAAATGACCGGCTGTTGTGGTGCATGGATGAGGTGAAAGGTGAGTGTTTCACTGTGGTTACGTGACATGGTCATAGGAAGGGGAGTCGAACCATGTGTGACCTTGCAGAGAAGACGACCGTCGAGAGCAGCGGCTTGGATGGGCTTCCCCAGAGCCTCCTGACCGATACCCAGCTGGGAGGCAAGAGTAATGTCCAGGAGGTTGGTGTCGGCACCAGAGCCTATCAGAACTGAGACAGTGTGATTAATCCCAGCACAGCTCAGTTGAGCATGAATTAAAGGTCGGGAGGGCATTTCCAGGTCCATGATTCGTCCTGTCTTTTACCGGGCAGGATGACACAAAATGGCCATCCTGGCCGCGGTACATGCATCGGTTCTCCTGCAGGCGGCGCTGTCGTTCCGCCATGCATCTGGAGAGTCGCTAGAGGCGCAGGAGGCTGGTTCAGAAGGGAGCCGCGGAGGATAGGATGGCTGGCGCAGCGGCAACTGTGGAACAGCTGATAGGATCCTCTCTCTTCTTCTTCTTCTTCAATGCGGATGGAGAGTGCGACAAGCTTATCCAAGTCGGCTGGAAGATCGCGGACTGCCAGCTCGTCCTTAATGCGGTTGGAGAGTCCATGGTAGAAAGCATCCAAAAGCAAGGCAGCTTTCCAGTTGCTCTCAGCTGCCATGGTGCAGAACTCGATGGAGTAGTCAGACACGGATTTCTCCCCGTGTCAGGTTGAACAAACCCCGAGCAGCCTCTCTTCCGGGTGTGGCGTGATCAAAGACTTTCTGGAGCTCGGCGGAGAACAGTCTGACCGACGAGCAGATGGAGGATTCCTTCTCCCACTCAGCTGTTCCCCAGTCTTTGGCTCTGCCTTAGAGCAGAGAGACAATGTACGCCACCCGGGACCTCTTGGTAGGAAAGGCGGAGGACTGGAGTTCGAAGGCTAGGGAACACTGAACAAGGAATGGCCGGCAGGAACCAGGAGCACCGAAATATTGATCTGGAGGAGGCAATCACACCTCCGACACTGGAGTGGTCCGGGGTCCGGGCTGGAGGACGGAGTGGGACCTGATCCACGGCCCGACAGGGAGTCTCTGAAAATATTCCTGGACGGAACTCATGCTCCTCTCGTGACGAGTTGCCATATCCTGCAAACCTCCTGCTATGGAGGTAAGTTGTTCATCGTGGCGCTGAATGGCGCTGGTCTGCGCCTCCAGCTGCTCTTGGAGTGAATCTGAGTCGGCTGGGTTCATGTTGGCCAGATAGTAAAGTAGTAAAGATCAGCAGTAGTGGCAGAGTAGAACCCAAAAGCACAACACAGAGACAGCAGGAAACTCTGTTTACTTAAATATTCAGGAAAAAGGTCAAAACCGGGAGATCAGTCCAAACAGGCAAACAAATCCGACAAGGGGCGGGCAGGAATCCAAAATCAAATAAACAGGCAGGTTCAGAACAGGTAGATCAGGAAAAAACAGACAAGAGAACGCTGGAAAGCTTGGTGAAAACACAAGACCATCTGGCAGAGAACAAGTGGAAGTGGACCAGTATAAATACACGGGAACTAATGAGGGAATGGCCTGCAGGTGATGAGATGAGCATGGAAACCCAGGTGAAGGGAATGAACTGATTGCCTGGCAAGTGGGAGTGGCAGGATCTGAAATGACAGGGGAGTTAATGATATGGCATGAAAACAAAATAAACTCAATATAACGAATGCTGGGCTTACACCAAACGATTTTCCCAGTCCCAGACTAAAAACTGAAAGTCTTTAGTAAATCTAGGAGTCTTACTGGAGTCACAGCGCGCTCCCGTCATCCCGATCGTTAAGTGTAAGGTAGTAATCTGCGCTGTTTCATATCAGTCTTTTCCTAGTCTTTGGTTTGCGATCATATCAAACGTGTTTGATATGATCGCAAGTCGCAGTGACGGAACACAATCAACAACCAATAGATGAGCAGACCGGCCAGTAAAACCACTTCGACAGGAAAAAGTTACATCACAATAATGTTAGTAAGCTCAAGCCTAAATACAAATATAGAGATGTAATATATTTACGGCCACAAGCGGGATTTCGGGGGCGCTGTTTCATAGTAAAAAGAATAGTAAGCAGACCCAGTTAAAATGTATAAATAAATGTATACATAAATAAGTAATAAATAATTGATGATTAATGTGTGATTAACTAAATGAAAGTTGATAGAGATGATAAGTATAATTATTCTTATTAAACAAATAAATTAAATATAATTAAATAGGACATAAATGTATATCATGAATTCTTTTCTAAATTTTCCTTTCCTTTATTCTTCCTTATCTATTCTTCTTGTCTATTTTTACTGTAAAATAGTCAACTTTTCATGTCAGAAAAACAGAACCCCCTTTTCAGCTTTGTGAGGGGCATTTTGTGGCGTCTTCTTTTCTTTTTTTCCAACACAAACCACTGCACACACAAACATTGCATGGTAGGTAAAAATGCTAAAAGACTCTAGTTGTAGTCTTGTAAATAGTGACCCTGCAAGATTCACAGTCTTTGTAGGATCTCAGTGTGAGACTAGGCTGGGACTAAAAACTCTAAATACTTGTCTTCAGATGTGAGCAGGTGTGAGCTGATAGTCTTGCAGGAGTCTTTCCAAATCTTTTCAAAGTCTTCTGGTGTATAGGTAGCATAAGAGTCTCTGAAAACCCTGACAACAATGACAGACCACCAGACTAACGCAGGGCAGACACATAGAGACAGACAACCATTCATGCTCTCTCTCATACTATAATAATGTGATATAATGTGATTGGGTTCATTCAGAGAAGGAAACTGTCAAGCAAATGAAGAAAAATGGTTATGGCATTTGTCAATGCTGCAGACTTGGTATGTATTTCCTTGTTCCAGAATCTAACAGCATTATCTGCACACGCAATCTGCAATCCTTCACACGCTCTCGCATTGTATTATTCTTCCTAGTACCAAAAAACTGATGTTGCTTTTAGCCTATTTCCTGTTAAGTATGTATTTTCTTGCTCCTTGTCCCAAACTCACATAGAGAGGGCAGAATATTACCGTCTGGTTGTGAGAAGTGTCGGTACGCTACGTCAGAGTAGCTGTGTTGAAATATGCCAACAGAAAACACAAAGATTCAAAAACATTTCATTAAATTGGCAATATATAAAGGTTATGATATATGCGAACAAGAAAAATAACTTAGCATCACGTTTGTCTTGGATATATATGTTATTTAAGTTGAATTGATATTGCATTGAACACCAAGTTCGTTAAGATTAATGCATCAAGTTTTCAGGTCAAATGAGAAGAAAGCGAAATGAGTCATTATAAAAGTATGGAACACAAATACCTTTTGGTTGTCCCGGGAAATACAATTAAAAAAAACAATGCCGTCATCAAAAAAATATTTTCCTGCAGCCATACATGATACTTGTGTAACAGGTTTCGTTGTTCTCTGGTTCCACAAGTAGGCAGAGTCAGAGATCACATAAGGCAGTTTATTTACACAGGCAGGTTTGTAAAAACAACTGTAGGTAAGGGGGGAACACGGTAGAGTCCAGCCAGCTCCTCTCTCTGCTGCTCTGCCTCCTCCTTATCTATTTGGAAGGTGATAAGTGTTTGCAGGTGTGCCAGGTTGCTGCAGGGGGAGGTCCTTCAGCCACAGGAGAGAGAGGCACCTCAAAACAATAAGGAATAAATCAATACACTGCAAAACACACAAAAAAGTCTCTCCTGGTGACTTTGTGACACTTGCTTACAAAGAATAGGTCACAGCATCTTACAGAGATTTAATTGATCATGTGTTTAATACCCATGTACGTCTGGAACACAAATACCTTTTGGTTGGAGCAGGAAATAAAATAAAAAACAAACAAACACACACCCATGTTCGCTTGTAACATAACAGGAGCTTTGTTCTGAAAATTGCCGTCATTAAAAAAGTATTTTCCTGCAGCCATACATGATACTTGCTTACAAAAAATAGGTCACAGCATCTTACAGAGATTTAATTGATCATGTGTTTGTTTCCCATGTAAACCCAAGAATGATTCAGCCATAACAAAGCATTTTTATTCATTTACCGGTCTCTGAAAGAGCTCACCCATAGTATTTTTCAACATAGTGTACTGCCCTACAAAGTCTAACTGCAGTAACTACGCAAAGGGTAAGACTGAGAAAAACTGCTTTAAAGTTTTTTACACATGTTTTAACTGGCCAGCCAAATGGGTTATGGGTAGGTAAGTGATATGACACTTATTTCTACATGTATTTATGATGTAATTTTTATGCTTAAAAATCATGATTTATTTGACCTTTGACCCCAAAAATGTAGTTACTGCACTGTATATGCATTAGTAACTTTTTACAGCTATGCAAAGGGTTCTAATAGTAAAGCAAAAACAGAGTGCAGTAACTACAATTGTTGTCTTCTTTCAGCTTTTATATTTTGTAATACATTTTGAAATTGATTTTGTTATAAGTGTATTTAAAAGTTTTCAACAACTCTATTCAAATATTTGTGTATTTCACATCATATTATAAAGTAAAGTTATATTTAATCTTAATATAATTTTATCTGACTTTTTTTTTTACTTACACTTAATTACTATCTAGATAATAATTTCCCGATAAAATGAACTTATATTTTTTTATTATTCTTGTCTTCACTATTCAACACAATGAAGAAATACGAGGCAACACCGTATCACAGTCTGCTTTGGATTTGAGTTGGATTTTGTCGTGACTGCAATTTTTATATCATTATTTCTCTGAAATAAACCTACATTAAAATAAAATATAATATAAAAATATGAAAATATTTTAAATCAGGAGATGAAATGGAAGAAAAGACAATTAATTATTCATGCAAAGAAATTTATTTTTCAAAGTTACATTTGAATTGGAAAACTTTTTTCTTAATCATAGTTTGGTTACATTGTTCTTATTTCTTTTCAGGGTTTAAGATAAAAAATCAGCAATAATAAATCTGGAACACACAGGTACACACACACACAAAAGATTTTAAAAAGCAGGAGCGATACCCTGTGGACCCTCCACCCCAGTGGAAATGACTCCCTCGAAGACACTGATGTAGCAACCCCAGAACTAGCCATGTCTTTATATGGACTGTCTGATTTCCTATAAGCTACAGTAGATACATGTAATGTACAAAGTAGAGGTCTAGTTGAACTTCAGAGCTGGATTGAGCCTCTGAAACATGATACAGATTAGAAGAAATATGTTGCATCACAGCTTGTTGAGCTGTTATCAAGAGATGCAAAACTTTCAGGGCCCCCTGCCCTCCACTGATGTGCTGATTATTGTTAAATGTTTCAGTCAGAATGCGGACATGAGACAGGACTGCAGTTGCACATTTGAAGCTGAAAAAAAGTCACCAAACTTCCCTAAGACTAAGCTACAAGCCACCATTCAAGTCTACAGGGTGTTGGCATTTCATAATCAAAAGAAAAGACCCTGTGTGGAGGATTATTATGCTCTTGTTTTAGTGGGACGAGACCACACAGGGCACTTGCTTGTCTTCCTTCAGCACTCTTCCAATGATGTGGTACTCCAGAGCCCTGATCGCATTCCCTGGAGTGAAGTATCCATCATCCATGTAGCGCCGGATCTCACGGGTTGAAAGGACGTAGTCCCACATGTGGACATCAGACAGCATGCCAGCGAAAGACTGTTTAATGTCAAAGCCTCCACCATAGGTATCCTGCTCCTGTAGTGATTACAAAGAGTCGAGATAAAAACGTGTATGTTGTATCATTTTTATTGTGAAATCAAAACTTCAAAAAAACTGATGGAATTATATAAGCAACATTGTTTACCTGTCCGAGGATAACACTGGGTCTACTGATTCTTGATCCACCAATGTATTTCCTAATTGAGGGCTTTCCATCTACCCACAGCTGCACCAGACCAGACGCAGATTTCCATGTGGCGCAAACAGAGTGCCACTCGTTCAGTTTGTAGTCCATTGCTCCAAATGTTGCGGAAGGTTTGCCGACATGGACCGAAAACAAATTTGTTGACGCCACCCAGAATATCAAGAAGGCATTGTGATGAGAACGTGTCGCCAGAGAGAAAAGTGAGTGGTCTCTGCGAAGGTCTGTAATGGATCTGCAGGCATTGAGAGAATAAAGAAATCAAAAAATATGATACTTTTATAATCAGAGATATGCTGCGCTATATTTTGCATTTTGCACTTCAAACACTACCTGAGACAGACAGTTACAGCACTGAAATCCTGGACTGACGTGGTCACTTTAACATTAGCTGTCTTGGTTTCCTGTGGGAAAGTCAACATTTTATCCGATAGATCTATGAAAAAAAGAAGGAAGAAAAATGGCACGTAAGACATACAAATACAAATACTTTCTACAACACACAGCAGCCCAATATTTAACAGATATGTTTTCCTCAATAAAATGAAGAGATGCTTGAGTAAGTAAGTATTTCAGATGTGGTCTGCTATTATTTTTTTCATTTTAATGTGAAAATATTTGGTTCTAATATGACAAAATGTAGTATAATGTTTTTACTTCTGTATATTAGAATTACACTAAATATATCTATCCTGTGCAGCATAAAACAAACTTCCTTGTTTGCATCATTCAAAAAAGTTAGTTCAGTTTAAGAGTTCAATAACATTCTCATATCATGAAAAGAAACAATTTGATTTATCATCACAAGCACAAAAGTTGTACTTAAGTAACTAATTTATACATACATTTTACATGTTTTTCCCCAATGCAACGATATAATTGTTTCACGTGCACATTTGCATGTAACTTTATTGTGAAAAATAATTTTCTATTCCCTCTGTTACATAAAGAATATATATTTCTTACCTTCAGGAACTGCAGCACATGTGGCCAACATCACCAGGAGAAGAAAAAATGCCATCTGATACAAACACAAATAAAAAGACACAAATTGAAATGCTACTTTAAATCTTATACATCAGATGCTGTTGTGTTGCTATTAACTACCAGTGTGCAGTGCAGTCACCTTCATTTGATCTATTTTGCATTGGACCGATCTTACCTTTGAGTCTGTGCCTGGATGTTGTGCTTAACAGTGAACAGGAGGCAATTTTTATACTGTCACTGCTTCCTGATGACAGTCGACGTATGTTGATGTGTATCAGAATCCTGTGATGGAACACTGCCATCAAAAATGACTATGACTTCCCTGACTTTTCTTTTTTTTGGACATACTAATATATGGTGGGGGGGTTTTTTGTTGCTGTTTTTGGACATAATACACTATTACCGTGATGAATTCACTATTCCAAAGAATTTTATGGCATTTTTTGGATAAACTATACTATGACCTTTTTCTGACATTTTTCAACATACTTTTGTATTTTGTAGAATTGGGGGAGGATTTAAATGAGGAAATGAAAAGAAAGTAATTTGAATTGGAAAACCTTTTACTGATTCAATGATTGGTTACATGGTTTGCTTTTTTTTTTCATGGTTGAAGATATCTATATCTTAAATATATATATATATATATATATATATATATATATATATATATATATATATATATATATATATATATATATATATATATATATTACCATGATCAATGTACTATTATAAAATGTTTTAGGCATTTTTTGACCGAATCACAAATGAAGAAATGTAGAAAAAAGGTTATGGCACTTGTCAATCCTGCAAACTTGGTATGTATTTCCTTGTTCCAGAATCTAACAGCATTATCTGCACACGCAATCTGCAATCCTTCACACGCTCTCGCATTGTATTATTCTTCCTATTACCAAAAAACTGATGCTGATTTTAGCCTATTTCCTGCTTAGTATATATTTCCTTGTTCCTTGTCCCAAACTTTTACAAGGTTAGTGAGAGAGTGTCTTCAAATTGGTTGAATAAAGAAACAGCAAGGATGTATCAGTTAAAACATTTTCATTAATTTACTGGTCTCTAATGTTTGTCATTCTTCTCATCAGAACATGCAATGACAATAAAGAAAGTCCCAGGACCTTTGTTCTGAAAAATGCCATATTTAAAAAAAGTATTTTCCCGCAGCCATACATGACATTTTCTTACAAAGAATAGGCCACAGCATCTTACAGAGATTTAATTGATCATGTGTTTGTTACCCATGTAAACCCAAGAATGCTTCAGCCATAACAAAGCATCTGTATCTGACAAGTTGGGTTGACAATGCGTTGTCTATGACAGCGCTTCAATTGTGAATGAAAAACTGGTGGAAGACCATACAAGTTAAAGTTTATTAGCGCCTACTGTACGCCATGACCACAGTAGAAAGAAATAAAACTCAAAACTAAAAAAAAATGTAACTTCATGGCGGTTTGCATACATTAACTCTGCCTGTGAAAATGCTGTCATGCTTTGTTGTAAGCAGACAGCTCCGTAGAGTTGTGTAATTGTTTTTATTTTGGTTTGATGAATGAGGAGAACTTCACTAACGAGGACCACACCAACAGATGTATGAATTTGGAACTGTTTATTGTGGAGAAGAGATGGGCTCTCTCTGACTGAGGGTAGAGGGATTGGATGGAATGGGAGATGAAGAGGCTGAGGATGGAGGAAAAGGTGGGGAAGGGTCGAGGGGATGGGGAGAGGGGTCATTGGGATGAGGGGATAGGGGTCGTAGGGATGAGAGGGTGGGGAAGAGAGGGATGAAGGGGGTGGTTGCGGATCGGAGAGCAGTGCTCTGAGAGTTTGGTGCCGTCCGGGTGGGGGAGTGGAGCCGCCACTGGCGAGCCTTAGCCCAGGAATATCCCCCAAAGAGTGCCTCAAGCCAACGGGCGTGTATGTGCGTTTCTGATGTCGGACAGGTCTTGGCGGATGTAATTGAGGTAGGTGGGAGAAGACCAGCGGCCGAGGATCTTAATCGTATGGTCGGGGATTCCTTGCCTGGAGGCAGAGGAGGCGGCTCCGACACGAAAAAAATGCCCCGAATAGTGTTGGGGGGAAATTCCAGACCTGGTTAGGATCTTGCGGAGGTGGCGGTGGAACCAGAATCGAGTGGCGACTTCGCCTGTTTCAGAGATGAACAGTCGATGGAAGGAAATGGAAGGCTGTGGGCTGCGTGAAAAGCTTTAAAGCTGTTCCAACCGATGAAAAAGGAGGAGAGGGTTCCTGGCGCTATGCTATTGAGGATGGCGTCTTGGGCGGTGGAAGCTAGGTGTTCCAGCTGCCGTATTATATGAAGATGGTGGCTGAAAACGGAGGGGCCGGAGTGGGATGAGGGTTGGAGCCTGGTGCCAGTCGTCTGAATTTCTGGAATGAGAAACGGGGAAGGGAGTCAGCTATGGCGTTTTTGGGGCCGGGAATGTGAATGGCTCAGATGATGAATTGGCATTGGGCTGAGACTAGAGTGAGCTTCCGAACGAATTGCATGACAACAAGGTTACGTGACCTCCCTTTGTTGAGGATGTCCACGACTGCTCTGTTGTCGCAGTGTATGGCGATGATCTTTTTGGACCACGAGTGCCCCCAAAGAATAGCTGCGATGACCACAGGGTACATTTCGTGTTTGGTGGAGGAGGGAGCGATTGAGAGTTCGGGTGGCCAATCGGCTGCGAATCATTTGCCACCGAGATACCCGCCGAAGCCGATGGATGGGGCTGCGTCGGTGAACAACTGGATGTCTTCGGGTTTGGTGATGTGATCGTCGTAAAAGAAAGAGATGCCGTTCCAAGATGACAGAAACTGGTGCCACATTTTTAGTTAAATTTTACATGCTTTGACTAGTGTGACTTGAGCTTGGAGGGATGGAGTGGAAGCGGCAATGGAAAGGAGGTGGGACAAGAAGGATCGACCTTGGGGGATGATACGGAGGGCATAGTTGAGGTGGCCTAGCAGTGAAAGGAGTTGGTGTTCGGTGCAATGATGGGTCAGGAGGAAGTTGGAAATGAGTAGGGCGATCCGGTCGATTTTTTCTGAGGGCAAGGATGCTTGGAACGAGACTGAGTCGAGTGTGATGCTGAGGAATTCGAGTGTTGTGCGGGGGCCTTCCGTTTTCTCTGGGGAGAGAGGAACTCTGAGTTCCTGGAATGCGGATGACAGGGTGTTGAGACCGTATGCTGGGGGGGATGAAGGAGGGGTGATAATGAGGAAGTCATCGAGGAGATGGATGACGAAAGGGAGTTTGTGGATGTTTATCAGGATCCAGCAAAGAGCTTCGGAAAGGGTGTCGAATATTTTTGGGCTGCTCCTGCATCCGAAGGTGAGACGGACTGCGAAATAGTAAGTGCCCTTCCAGAGGATGCCGAAAAGGTGCCAGTAGTCGGGGTGGATGGGGAGGACTTTGAAAGCGCTGACAATGTCTGCTTTAGATAGCCAAGCTCCTTGGCCGGCTAGGCGAATTAGGGAGATGGCGTGGTCCATTGTCGAATAATGCATCAAGAAATCTAGGCTGGGGATTAAGCTATTGATCCTTCGGATGGTAGAGCCATGGGGGGATGAGAGGTCCAGGATCAGTCTCTTTTTGCATGAATATTTTCTTGTGGCTATGCAAATGGGGTTCATTCTGGTCTAGGTGGGGAAGGGTGGGCTGGGCAATGGGCCGATCATGAAAGTGTCTTTGACTTCCTTATCTAGGAGTCTGTCGACTGTTTCGGGCTCAATTATGGCGGACTGTAGATTGCGGCATGTGAAGGAGGAATCTGGGATGACCTGCAGACCTGGGTGGAAGCCATGTGTGAGGCCTTGGGTGAGGAAGCTGACGAATTGGCGGTCTGTGTGGTTTATTAAGGCTTTGGAAAGAGTGAGGACGTTGATAGGTGTATTCAAGTACTTACACTTGGTGATATTTGTGGGATTGTGTGGGCACACTTTTCTGGCGTGGGCTCCGCCACAGAAGGAGCAGGTGTGGAGGAAGCGGCAGGATGACTGTATGCAACCTAGGTTGTTAAAGTTATTGCATACCATTCTTCCGCCCTGGAAGAGAACTGGTCTTCCTCTCCTGTCCACCCTTTTGGGGGTGTGGCCAATAGTAGGTGGCTGGGTTTTGGCTGGTTTGGGGGGTATGGAAGGTGGGGGAGCTGAGTGGGGTGGATCGAAGTGGATGGGGGTCCTTTTGTATGGAGCAGGTAGGCGAGGACCGGGGGTGGAGAGTGTGCATGCGGTGGATGGGTGGGAAGGAGCGCCACATGAGGTGCAATTGAATGAAGGGCGGCAGGCGAAGACTCTGCAGTACAGCTCGGGTCGAGGGTGCCCCAGTATGTATGTTGATTGAACTGTTGTAGGTGCCGGGCGGCTTGGGATGCGAAGAGGGTGTGGTAAGAGTAGAACCCGTTGCCCCCGAACCGCAGAGCGAGGTTGAGGATGATTGACAGGTAATCGTCTAGATCTGCCCTGCGGGCAGGAAAGGTGGTGCAGATGACCTCCCGGTACAGGGAAAAGGAGAATGCATACTCCGTCGCTGTGAGCTCTTTGGAGCGAGAGGGGAGTGGCTCTTTGAGAGCAATGGGGCCGATGGAAGTCAGCAGTTCTCTGGGAATGTGGGGATCGCATGTGTGGGGATTAAGGAGCTGAGCGAGGTCGGTGTAGTTACCCGCTAGGATCTGTTGCCTGAGTGAGTGTGGTACGGGGGAAGGACGAGTAGGAGCGGCTGGGTGCTGTGGGGGAAATGCGGTGGCTAGATTGTGGATATGGGGCTGCAGGCCGGGGCGGGGAACAACGTTGGATCCGGCTGGTGGTGGAGCTGTGGAGAAAAGGGTTTCATTATTGAGAGGATAAACAGCATGGTTAAATACATTTGGGTAATGGGGTAAGGTAGGGTAGGGAGGGGGAAAGGGGGGAGGAAAAGAAAAACTCTGGCCTGCTATACTGGGAGCGACCGGTGGAGGTGGTTGAACGGGAAGATTGGGAATGAGAGAAGAGGGAAGGGTGCTGGGATGGAGGGATGCATGTGCTCGGGATGATTGTGTAGGCGGTAAAACGGATAGAGAAAGGAGTGGCTGAATGGAGGCTGCGGGATGTCCGAAGGATGGATGGAAAGCTCCTGCTCCATGGTGAGGGTAGGTGTTGTCGGTATTCGTCTGACTTGTCATATGGTGATATGGCAAACGGAGACCAAGAGGAAGGGAACGGATGAGGCGTGCTTAAGTATACTGGAGGCTGAAATTGGGTGTGATTAAGGCGTGGTCCCCGTTCCTGAACTTAGTTCTAAAACTTCATAAGTGGAGAGGTGGTTGTTCAATGCACATTTAATCCACATGAGCTGGGATTCAGTTCTGGCATGCTTCAGAATGAATTAAAAGTTTACAGAGAGTGAAAGTTCTTATATACTTGTTTTGGCACAGTGCCAATTATTTTGGTACATTGAAGGTTGATTGACTTTGTGCTTACATGGTCAAGTTGTCAACACAGATGTAATATATCTTCAGTGTGGTCAGCTTATATGGTCAGACTGTCAACTGAAACATCTTACTCAAGTGATCAGAGGTGACACAAGTCTTGTTCCTCAAATACACAAATACCTAAGTTTAATTTTATGCTGAGTTTATGAATACATTCTGGGCAGAATTGCAAGGTCCAGTATGAATCGCTCAGGGAGCCTCATGTAAAGAGGGCAGAATAGCACCGACTGGTTGTAAAAAAGCTTATCCTTAGACCCTTATCCAAAGTCATGTTGCACAGAGCCGATCCCAACTGACAATGGGCGAGAGGCGGGGTACACCCAGGACAGACCACCAGACTAACGCAGGGCAGACACATAGAGATAGACAACCATTCATGCTCTCTCTCATACTATAATATGGTGGGGGGTTTTTTATACATATAATATATTTTTCGATATATTATGCTATTACTATGATCAATGTACTATTATCAAGCGTAAGGCATTTTTGGACCACATCACTAATGGCATTTAATTTGAGCAAATGCTGAAAATTCATTCAGAGAAGAAAACTTTGTCAAGCAAATGAAGAAATGTAGAAAAATGGTTATGGCACTTGTCAATCCTGCAGACTTGGTATGTATTTCCTTGTTCCAGAATCTAACAGCATTATCTGCACACGCAATCTGCAATCCTTCACACCCTCTCGCATTGTATTATTCTTCCTATTACCAAAAAACTGATGCTGTTTTTAGCCTATTTCCTGCTTAGTATGTATTTCCTTGTTCCTTGTCCCAAACTTTTACAAGGTCAGCGAGAGAGCGTCTTCAAACTGGTTAAATAAAGAAACAGCAAGGATGTATCAGTTAAAACATTTTCATTCATTTACCGGTCTCTGAAAGAGCTCACCCATAGTATTTTTCAACATAGTGTACTGCCCTACAAAGTCTAACTGCAGTAACTACGCAAAGAGTAAAACTGGGAAAAACTGCTTTAAAGTTTTTTTTTACACATGTTTTAACTGGCCAGCCAAATGGGTTATATGTAGATAAGTGATATGACACTTACTTCTACATGTATTGATGATGTAATTTTAATGCTTAAAAATCATGACGATTTATTTGACCTTTGACCCCAAAAATGTAGTTATTGCACTGTATTTGCAACTTTTTACAGCTATGCAAAAGGTTCTAATAGTAAAGCAAAAACAGAGTGCAGTAAGTACAATTGTTGTCTTCTTTCAGCTTGTATATTTTGTTTTGGAGTCTCCAGTTTCCCTACAGCTCTGTAACGCCTTCAGAGGTAGTAACAGAGGCCTAAAATTGGTGGGACTGTTGGAAGCAGGATCACTATGAATCGGCCATGCCGGCAAGGCGTAAAATAAGTGACGTATCATCAGAAACACACCTCCCCCTCAGTCCGACAGTCATCAAGTCATGTTCAGTAACATGCACAAGTGCGGCCGCCATCGCTGACTGTACACAAATTGTCCGCTACTTATTGCAAACAAACACAGGTCGGTAACTGCCTGAGCTACAGTATTGCTACAGTGCTAACTGTGCAGCCAATTAGCACTGTGCTTGCTTGTGATCACTATGAATACACTTAGACATTCAATAGTGCTGGCTTTTTGCCTGAGAGTATATAATAGGACCTTCAATTAAAACTTTGCAGTTTAATGTCTCAGTGTACTCTGAAATTAATGCACATTTGCAACATTTAAAATTCTTTATTGAGCATGATAGTGTTTTGAAAGTAAAAAAAAGATTCAAAATCACATTTTATGTCGGACTAAAGGACAAAAAAAAAGACACAAAATGACCAAAAAATGACACAAAATGACCAAAAAAAGACAAAAAGACTAAAAAAGACACCAAAAGACACAAAATGACTAAAAAAAGACACAAAATTACCAAAGAAAGACACAAAATGACTTACAAAGACATGAAAAGAATTAAAAAATGGACAAAATAGTCCAAGACTCCATAGAGTTAAGTTGTTAACCCACTTCTTGTTCCCTGAAAAAAGGCCTACTTGTATAATTCTGAAATGAACGTTATATTTTACCTTTTTTTACTTACCTCTGGCAGTTCACCACTTACCTTTGTACCCTTTCAAGCTGTTGATTTGCTTGATTTTCAATAAAAAACTGGAAAAATTGGGGTGTTGTAAAACTTTTGACCGGTAGTGTGTGTGTATATATATATATATATATATATATATATATATATATATACACATACACACACAGTATCTTAATGAGGATAAAATAAATGATGTGCAACGTACCATTTCCTACTGACTTCCAGTAGAGGGTGATATAGGTCCTGGATTGTTTTCATGATGAAATGAACAGAGTTCATTTGTACAGTTATTACAGATGAAAGGCATATCACATATGTTCTTTTCTTAATACTAGAACAGAGATGGAAAAGAAAGAGTTGATGTTGTATTTTATGTTCTATATAACATGATCAGGCTCAAACATTAGAAGATTGTAGATTACATTTCTTTCTTTATTCTCCCTCTTTTCGGCCCTTTAAGTGTTTTTGTATAATTTATTCTTCAACATTTTTGTTCTCTTGGCCTTGCAAAGAGGTCTACGATATACACAAAGAACAGGAGGACACTTCTGGACACTGAAGGCTTTTATGAATATGAAATTGATGTGAATAAGGTCTTTATAGTAACCAGACCTAATTCAGCAGCCTACAGAAAATTATAGACAGCACTTTCCTACGATCACTGAAACATCAAATCGGGGAAAATGTTTGAATAAAAGCTGTTGATCTCTCCGTTAGAGATGGACACACTCAAGTGGTGACACTGTCCTGGAGGCTAGTGATGGAATAAGGCCTCACACCTTTATGCTGGGTAGTCATGTACACTCATAAAAAATGCGGATTCTTTTAAGACTCTCCACGGGATATGACTGTCATTAACTTGCATTGTAGCTAAATCCGTGTCAGTTTCACGGAAATTTGAGTGATTCCGTGGCTATTCCACGGATTTTGAGTGAAGCGAATCCGTGGCTATTTCACGGATTCCTGTGAGACCAGGTTCATTTAGACATTTAGAGAAATGTTAGTGTGAGAGTGAGCAATAATAATATGTTATGTGCAATAATGCCACCAGTGTTCAGACTGGCATTTTGAGTTTGTTTAGCCTGTTAAATAGGCTCAATTTTTATTTGAATTTTATTTTATACGATATATGCAACAATACAGCCATTTAAATGGATATTATCAATAAATGACTGAACTTTCAACATCTTGCCTGTTCTTGACTGCCCTATAGAGGCCATGTTGGCATATTGTTTTCCACAGTGCTACTGCTGCTATGAAGGAATATTAAAGTTACTGCTATGCAATAAATAAAGGTCAATCTAGGTAATCTAGTAGTACCTAGTAAATAAATGATAACAAGGTTAACATAAATGAAAGACTATAGGCCTGTGCATGAGTGGATGAATTGATGGGGGGAAACAAGAGTAAAATATAACTAGAAAATTTCCTCTGGGGAAATTCTGAAAGGGCCACGGGGGCTACTGCCGGTGTGTGTACACTGTGATGAGATTCTTCAGAGATTTCAAACAATTAATACAAATAATGTTACGGCACTATATTATATACAAGGAGCACACCTACAACAAGCATTCCTCTTCAAGTATTTATGTATACAGCAACCTATGACCTTTAAACTCAAACTGTGTGTGTGTGTGTGTGTGTGTGCGTGTGTGTGAAACGTGTATCTGGAGGAGTGTGCGTGTTTATGCGCGCATTTGTGTGTGTGCGTAACCAAAATCAAATAAAGTTATGTGTGTGTGTGTGTGTGTGTGTGTGTGAGAGAGAGAGAAGCATGTGTATCTGGAGGAGTGTGCACGCTTACGCGCGCATGTGTGTGTGCGGAACAGTGACAGCAGCCAGAGGTGGACAGACTGGAATTTCTGGCCTCGAACAGAAAGCATTTTTGGCAAAACCATAACACCTATCATTGATCCAACTTCACTTTAAGCGTCCTGAGTTCTTCCTGAACAGCTACATTTGTTTTTTGTGAAGAAAAATGAAGAAATAGCTTTGTAAGAGCGATCTGGAAAAACTGTTAAATGTACACATACAAGGAGCACACGTACAACAAGCATTCCTTTTCAAGTATTTATTTATACAGCAACCTATGACCTTTAACCTCAAAATGTGTGTGTGTGTGTGTGTGTGTGTGTGTGTGTGTGTGTGTGGATCATACGCTTGCTGTGGTCCTGCTACAGACACTTCTGCTGTCATTTTATTTTTTAATGCTAATATGACAATTACCATTAGCCCTATTCCTTCTATTATTACTGCTACTTTTACTATAATTTCTTTAACCGCTGTCATTTGATTTTATCTACCAGCACAACATCTAGCATCATTAGTCACAGACATGACACAGACATGGGTCAGTGCTATTACTGTTACTGTCATTCTTCATCTCCATCTGCACCTGTTTAGACTAACCTACCCCTAATATATTCATCATTTAATTAATGTTGCTAATTTTTGTCTGTACTGTTTTAGTGTTGTTTATTATAACTGCCATTGTTGTTTTTATTATTGTTCTTATTTGTAATTGTTTTATTGTTGTTTATTATTACTACCATTGCTGTTTTATTATTCATTCATTCATTACCATTATTATTGTTTTATTTTTAATTGTTTATTGTAAGGTGACCTTGGGAGTCCTGAAAGGCGGCTATAAATAAAATGCATTATTATTATTATTATTATTATTATTATTATTATTATTATTTTTATTATTATTATTATTATTATTATTATTATTATTAATAATAATAATAATAATAATAATAATAATAATAATAATAATATCTTTTTCTTCTCCCTCTCCCCTCTCACACTCTATCTACAATATATTCTACTCTGTTGATCTGTTCTGTATAGTGACATCTATTGCATGTCTGTCCGTCCTGGGAGGGGGATCCCTCCTCTGTTGCTCTCCCTGAGGTTTCTTTCTTTTTACCTGTTAAAGGTTGTTTTAAGGAGCTTTTCCTTCTAAGGTCTAGGTACAGGGGGTTTTGCACCCTCTACAGTCTTTAAAGTCCTTTGAGGCACATCTGTAATTTGTGATTATGGGCTATATAAATTGAATTGAATTGAATTGAATTGAATTGAATTGAACTGAATTTAATTTAATTTAATTTAATTTAATTTAATTTAATTTAATCGAATCGAATCGAATCGAATCGAATCAAACTGAACTGAACTGAACTGAACTGAACTGAATTGGATTGAATGGAATTGGATTAAATTGAATTGAATTGAATTGAATTGATCTGAATTAAATTGAATTGAATTGAATTGAATTGAATTGAATTAAACACTATGGGAGATATCGTACAATATATAGACATGACCTTTATAACTTTTGCTGAGTCTCTCAATATTGTTTTTATTGTGACATGCCTATAATTTATTGCTTCTAAACCTAATCTACACATGCAACATGAAATTATACTCATGGGAAATATTAGTTTGAATCTGATCCAAATATGTCCCAATCATTAACTAGTGCAGGTAACTGCAGGAAAATGGATTTTGAAGACATGAGTTTTATTTAAAGTAGTGCAGGCAGAGCTGGCAGGACAGAACTTTTTATTTTTTATTTTTATTTAACCTTTATTTAACCAGGAAAGTCTTATTGAGATTAAAAATCTCTTTTACAAAAGAGTCCTGGCCAAGACAGGCAGCAGCACAGTTAGTTACAGACAATCATTTAAAAACAACAGAGAACATAAAAATAGAGTCACAGTCAGAACATCATCAAACAAAGCATGTACAGACAGAAGAGCCAGCTTCAACATCATGAAGTAAGGACTTAAACATGTTTAGAGAAACCAGCTCCTTAAGTTTTAGCGCATTTTGCAGCTGGTTCCATGAAAAAGGAGCAGCATAACTAAAATACGGACTCTAGGCACAGACAGTAAAAACAAGTCCTCAGAGCGGAACTGATACTTTCCTAACAATGGATCTCAGCACAAAACTAAAATAAAAGCCAAACTGAGGAGAAGATGCAGGCAACCTGGTCTCACAGAAATCTGTAAAATAGCCACGGATTTCGCTTAACTCAAAATCCGTGGAATAGCCACGGAATTGCTCAAATTTCCGTGAAACTGACACGGATTTCGCTACAATGCAAGTTAATGACAGTCATATCCCGTGGCCATCCCATTGATATTTGTTCCTATTGGTTTGTTCCAAGTCACATGACTTTCAAGGTCCCGGCGGTCAGAACAAAAAACATGGCGGACAGACTCTCGTTTTTAGTGAAAAATCAATATTTTGACTTAGTTTCTGCATAAAAATGGATTTTGATCACATTTGTAGCGAGAAATATATGTTTTATTTTCTAAATATTCACTCAGTGAATGTACATAATCACTTTGTATGTTGGAATAGCCACGGGATATGACTAACTTGCATTGTAGCGAAATCCGTGTCAGTTTCACGGAAATTTGAGCGAATCCGTGGCTATTCCACGGATTTTGAGTTAAGCGAAATCCGTGGCTATTTCACGGATTTCTGTGAGACCAGGTTGGATGCAGGGCAGGTTGAGAGTAACAGGTGAGGGGAATGAGGTAACGAGGCAGGCAAGTAGCTGATAGGCAGGCTGAATCTAATGAAACAAAGGAGGGAAGCGGTCAAACTCAAACAGGAAAAACTAAAAACAATCCAATACTGGGAAAACAAAAGCCTCATGATAACTGAAACATAAAAACTGACTGAACATAATGAAATAAGACAACTTGGAAAAGCAAATTCAACTCAACAGTTTGAAACTAGGCTAATGATTCTACTAGAATCATTAGCATCTGCCTATATGCAGTGGTGGAAGAAGTATTAGGATCCCTTACTTAAGTAAAAGTACTAATAAAACACTGTGAAATTACTCCACTACAAGTAAAAGTCCTGCATTCAAAACTTACTGAAGTAAAAGTACAAAAGTATCAGCACCAAAATGTGCTTAAAGTATCAAAAGTAAAAGTACTCATTATGCAGAATGAACCCACTCAGATTGTTTTATATGTTCTAAATATATTATTATTATTATTATATTTATATATATATTATATATTATATTTATTTACTTATTATTAAGATTATTTGTATTGATGCATTTATATAAGTAGAATTTTACTGTTGTCCAGATAGGACTAATGTTAACTACTTAATACACTGTTATGTTTTATAAATGTGTAATCATATTAAATATATGGTGTTTTTTCATGTTGAATCTGAAAAGTAACTAAAGCTGTCAGCTAAATATAGTGGAGTAAAAAGTACAATATTTGCCTCTAAATGTAGTGGAGTAGAAGTATAAAGTTGCATAAAATGGAAATACTCAAGTAAAGTACACTGTGAAAAATAATCTGTTTAATTTAGGGAAAAATACCGGCAGCTGTGGTTGCCAGAACCTCACCGTAAAAATTACAGTGAGTGGGTTTTCTATTCTAAATTTAAAAGTAAATATCAGCAAAAAATGTCATTTAGACTGAATAATCCTGTTATTTTTTAGAGTTATTGTGTCATTCATTCACACATCATGGTATTTCTCCATAAATTTTGCATGAAAATGTTATATTTTTACAGCAAAACTGTGTGTTTCTTCCAGTTTATGACAGTAAAAGTAAAAGTTTTGTGCTATTCTTTGATTTACAGTAATTAAAAGTGTCTAATACGGTGATATACAATTTTTCATTTTATGCCCTATTTCTGATGTATTTGACAGTGTTTTACTGTTATTTCTACAAACATTTTTTACAGTGTACAAGTACCTCAAGATTGGACTTAAGTACAGTATTTGAGTAAATGTACTTAGTTACTTCCCACCACTGCCTATATGTACCCACTGTGTGTAAAATCACTCATTTGGGGTTCTCCAGTTGACCTCAGACCAAGGTTATAATAGTTTTGGATTTTTCATTAGTTTTAGTTTTAATTTCGTTGTGAATTTTTGTTTTGAAATTCAGTTAGTTTTAGTTAGTTTTTAGAGTGAGTTTTCTAGTTTTAGTTTAGTTTTTATTTTTTGAAAATGCTTAGTTTTAGTTTAGTTTTTATTAGTTTTAGTGTTAGTTTTAGTTTTTTTGTAATGGGCTATGTGTTGGGTGCGAGATTCAAAGTGGTCATAATAAATTTTGCCTTTATTTCCTTTGGTTTATCCATCTCAGCCCCAATAAGGTTATTAACTGTTTTGAATTTTGGTTCTAGTGTAAACATCCCAGTCTCAGTAAACATATTCACCATGTGTTGCATGTTCAAATAGAAACACTGAATTATGAATGAAAAAAGTTGACAAAAACGAAAACGAAGGACATTTCCACAATAATTTTAGTTAGTTTTAGTTAGTTTTGTAACCACAAAATACAGTTTCAGTTAGTTATCGTTTTTTTAAAAACTCTAGTTTTTATTTCTATTTCAGTTAACGAAAATGTTTTTTCAATTCTAGTTTTCGTTATTTCGTTAGTTTTCGTTAACTATAATAACCTTGCCTCAGACCTGTTCCTCCTGCCCCGCCCTCATCCTATTGATTGACAGCTGTCCATCACAACTGGTCCCCTCCCATCCATCATATTTAAGCCCCATTGCCCCCTTTGTGGTCTCAGTTCCTCCACCTGATCCTCACTTCCTTACACACTGGGATGGACTGCAGCACTTACGGTAAGACTATTATTTTCATCTCACTCTTCAGTCAACATCAGAATGAGTTGTCAAGTTTTTTTACTTCTTCCTACTCCCTTTCGAGCTTGCAGAAAGTGTCTGTTTTCTCAATTTTTTTTTGCTTTTTTGTTTTGTTTTTTATGTATTCATCTATTAATATTTAAACTTGTTTTTTTACTTGCTTGCATGTTCGAAATAAAGACAATCAATCAATCAATCAATCAATCAATCAATCAGTTCAGATTGATTCTGACCCATTTTTATTCCTTGGCTTTTTAACACTGCGTGAGTTTTGTGGTCCTCTGTGTCTTTTATTTCTTTTATTTCTTTTACTACTTTTAACTACGTCTAACGTAACCTGGACATATGTAGACTGTAGTTTTGTAATACACATAGTAATTGTATTTATGTTTATAATATTTATATTTATATAGTAATTTACAATATACATATATAGGTATTTACAATGTAATATAAATTGTTTATAGGATATATATATATATATATATATATATATATATATATAATTGTTTATAATATTTGTATGTGACTATATTGATTATTCATATATATATATATATGTATATAGATATAGAGACCTGTTAAGGGGTAGGACTCGATAAGTTTTTTTACTTCTTCCTACTCCCTTTCGAGCTTGCAGAAAGTGTCTGTTTTCTCAATTTTTTTTTGCTTTTTTGTTTTGTTTTTTATTTATTCATCTATTAATATTTAAACTTGTTTTTTTTGTTGTTTTTTTACTTGCTTGCATGTTCGAAATAAAGACAATCAATCAATCAATCAATCAATCAATCAATCAGTTCAGATTGATTCTGACCCCATTTTTATTCCTTGGCTTTTTAACGCTGCGTGAGTTTTGTGGTCCTCTGTGTCTTTTATTTCTTTTACTACTTTTAACTACGTCTTTTATTTTATTTTACTATGTTTATCTGTTGATTGTATTGTTTTATTTATGGCATCATTTTAGATTGATACACTTATTATTTATTGCTGATTGGTATATGGAATTGTTTGTTTTATTGTTGATTTTATGTACAGCACTTTGGAGACGTTTGTGTTGTTTAAATGTGCGAAACAAATAAAGGGGATTGGATTGGATTGGATTGAATGTTTAAATCAGGTCATTCTCTGATAGTACTGAACTTATTGGACCTTATGGCAAAGACTCACTTTTTGCCACTCACAACCACCCTAGTCAGCCAATATAAGAAGCATATGAACAGCAAAATACTTCATTAACAGTTTGTGATTAAAAAGGCTCTTATAATATAAAAATAATGTAGTTTTGAGCATATGTAAGTCCATTTAGGTGTTTATTAATACATTTCTCAACAATAGCTATTGTTTGTATCTCAGATAATACATCTTTAATCACATTAATGATATAAGATTCCACATGTCCAAATTCTAACATTTTACCCGTTTATAGATATGTACAAGTATTTAAAACTCATCATGACATGTTGGATGGTTCTTGACCTTAAAAATAATGTTTTTTAACCTAAATTGTCACCCCAGTGTCCACTCACTGGATTTCTCCGGAGCTTCCACAGCCTTCAGATGTATTTGGCTCAGTTGTCCTGGAGAGTTAGAGGAAGAAGTATTTCTAAATAAATAATGACTTTTTAAAACATAAATATAATATATGAAATGCATGTGATCATTGTGTGTTTAAACTCACTGACCTTAATGTACTAACTGGGTTTTAGATGCATTGGGAGTGAATGATAACAATTTCCCTAAAAAAATCATTGACATGTTTTGCTGTATAGAAAAGTAATTTTTTGGAGACAAGGCTGGAAACTCTGCACTTTTTGATACTTGAATAGTGTTTGTTCTGTATTGACAAATACAAGGGAAGTGAATGGTCCTCCATACTGATGGTATTAAGCTATATATATATATACATATATATATATATATATATATATATATATATATATATATATATATATATATATATATATATATATATATGTACACTACTGGTCAAAAGTTTTAGAACACACCAACTTTTCCAGAATTTAATTGAAAAGGATGCAGTTTAATGTCTCAGTGTACTCTGAAATGAATGCACATTTGCAACATTTAAAATTCTTTATTGAGCATGATCGTGTTTTGAAAGTAAAAAAATGATTCAAAATCACATTTTATGTTGGATTAAAGGACTAAAAAAAGACACAAAATGACAAAAAAAGACACAAAATGACCAAAAAAAGACACAAAATGACTTACAAAGACATTTCCATTCCAAGGTTTGGCACATTTTTCAACTTCTTTTAAAAGTGTCACCTAGCGGCTAACATGCACTAAATTATGGCGTACTACTTGTCCTTGTTTCAAGTTAATCCGACTGAACTTTGTGGAGCTGAACATCTGACATTAATTATTTTGTATGCATATAAGTTTTTTCTTTATACCTTTTGCATTTTTAACATAGTGCCACCTAGTGGCTGACTGCCACCAATATATAAAATAGTGAGGCAAGTTTTGTGTTAATGGGAGTAATTGTAGCCAAGAAAGGCATCACTTCCTGTTTTCACAGCAGCCAACATGAAGTTGCTCCTCTATTACTTACTCATTATTTTTAGTTAAAGAGTGCAAATGTAAGTATAATTTTTTGAAATATGATCAAAAGTTAACTCTCAAAAGAACAGCACAAAAGTACAAAATGTAAAAGCAGGTTGTTGAAATAAACATGTCGTAAGATATATAAAGGTGCATTTTTTTCTCAAATCATTTATGAGATTATCTCGCACAGCAATGACAAAACACACAAGTTTCAGTCACACGTGGACTTTTATTATTGTCCAATCATAGCAGAAATATGCAAATTTTCAACAAGCCAGTCAGTGGCGGTTCTACACAGGGGCCTCCAGGGGCCACTGCCCCTGTAAAGAAGCCTTTGGCCCCTGTTGTGGCCCCTGTGTCAAATTAATAATAAAATGATCAATTTATAACGATGAACGACGGAACAATTCTTACCCTTTTTTGTTCAAACAATATCTCATTGTACACAAAAGGAACCCAGAATGTGTACATTGTATAATAGTTTAATTGTGCAATAAAAGCTTGTGTGTATATATATATAAAGATCATTCTTACTATACTGCACTTTCAAAATAAAAAAAAAGTAATTGTGCACAAAAATGTCAGTGTATTTGTATCTTCCAAATATACTTAAATGAGATTTTTAAATGAGCTAAAATAAAGGTTTTGAATGCCTAAATATAATCTTTTGCTTAGTTTTTTAATGTGCCCCTCTGATTAAACACTGGCCCCTGCTTGGCCCCCACAGTAAAATTAGACTAGAACCGCCACTGAAGCCAGTATCAATTTAGGTAGGAAGAGGAAGTTGTTATCAAACACATAGTTACCCTTTTGCTATTCAAAAAAAGATGCCACTACTATGATGAGATCCTGTTCAAAGTGTTTGCAAATTAAATGTCCACAATTTCCAAATGTCAATTATTTGAGTGTATTATAGCGTCTCCAAACAAACGTATTCTTCCTTTGTAAACAAATAAAGTTATATCTTCCAACTTATGCCTCTCCCAGGCATCTCTCAACAATCAGCCATTTATTAACTAGTGACATCAGAACCCATAATGAGCGCTCTTCTCCACCCTGTGGTGGAAAGTGCAAACAGACAAACAAACAAACAAATATTCAAAAAAATGGCTCTTACGTCTACATTTAATAAAGTTAATCAAGTGCCATCTAAAAAAAACAACTATAAGCTAAAGTTAAATGAAATTTGAATTGATGTTAATTGGTTTGCCTCAAATTGACATGCAAGTAAGTAATGTTAAACGTTGTGCTTATTCATGGTGCATGACTGCGCACATTACTGCAAGTCTCGACAAAATCCAGTATTTTAAATTATAACGTTATTATATATTTGAAAACACCAGACTCATTAGCCTCTGCTAGCTTGGTAGCTTCGAGCTAAGTGGGCATGTTTCGGCCCACTTCAAATAAATACGTGTTTCGCATATTTGTCAATTTTGCGAAGAAGTGCAAACTAGTGGCCGATTTGCATCAAATCTTGCAGAGATTCTCAGTGGCTCAAGGGAAACAACTGTCCCAAGTTTGGTGCTAATAGGAGTAACTGTTATGAAGATATGCACCACTTCCTGTTTTTACTGCAACACAGAGGAAGTTGTTCTTCTACAACTTGCACATTTTTTAGTTTAAAACAAAAAAGAATTCCAGGCATAAATGGGCATGGCCACCTGTTGCTGGACCAACCTGGTCTCACAGGAATCCGTGAAATAGCCACGGATTCGCTTAACTCAAAATCCGTGGAATAGCCACGGAATGACTCAAATTTCCGAGAAACTGACACAGATTTCGCTACAATTCAAGTTAATATGTTTTCCTATTGGTTTGTTCCAAGTCACGTGACTTTCAAGGTCCCGGCGGTCAGAACAAAAAACATGGCGGACAGTTCTCTCATTTTTAATGAAAAAATCAATTGACTTAGTTTCTGCATAAAAATGGATTTTGATCACATTTCTAGTGAGAAATATATGTTTTATTTTCTAAATATTCACTCAGTGAATGTACATAATCACTTTGTATGTTGGAATAGCCACGGGATATGACTGTCATTAACTTGCATTGTAGCGAAATCCGTGTTAGTTTCACGGAAAATTGAGTTAATTCGTGGCTATTCCACGGATTTTGAGTTAAGCAAATCCGTGGCTATTTCACGGATTCCTGTGAGACCAGGTTGTGCTGGACATGTGTCAATGTCGTGCCTGTTGTGTGTGCAGCACTCTATACCTGCCCTGTAATGATGTGTATGGTTTATGCTGCAGTACCACGTTTTTTTTTCAATGGAAGAATAAAAATAAAACATTATATGATTTTCACAGGGTATGGTGATCCTAACCCCCTCTGGCTTGGACCCCTAAACATTATTTTTAATTTCTTAAATTGGTTTATGATATGAAAATGAAATGATCTGTCACATGTTAAATGGCTCTGATGTGTTGGTGTTACAGAGCTGGACACCCTGGAGGTCCCTCCTCTCACCCCGACCAGTAAGGAGGTCCTTAGTCAGGCGGTGAAGGCCAGTTTTGCTGGATTTGCCCAGGAGAGAATCAACCATGTGTTCCCACAAGGTACAGCCTGAGCTTCAAGCAAAGTGTCTTATTCATTAATAGAGTGAAAGCCTCCGTTACAGGAGCTGGATCAGTTAAAGAACATTGTATGATACATTCTTTTTTTAATATTTTTTTATAGACGTGTATTTATTGAGTTTGAACAGTTTACAAAATTACATTTTAATACATTTGACAAAGCATCTAACAGTCAAACTATAAAGGAATCCACTCCTGTCCTCAAATTAACCCTTTGATGCACAACATATTGACACCCCTTTTAATGCACAACATGGGTCAAAAATGACCCTCATTCATTTCCCATGTTATTTAATGCTTGCTGTGTGTTTCTGTGCTCTATCTTTTGATATCAACTTATTTTATGATTGAATATTTCAAGTATTATTTAAATATCTTGTTTTTGATAACAACAGATTATTTCAATATTATTATAAGTTTTTGTATTATTACATAGCTAACTACTTGGCTAAGTAGCTTGCTAAGCTAACTGCTTAGCCAAGAAGTTAGCTAAGTAGTTAGCTTAGCAAGCTACTTAGCTAAATGCTTAGCCAAAAAGTTAGCTAAGTGGTTAGCTTAACAAGCTACTTAGCTAACTACTTGGCTAAGTAGCTTGCTAAGCTAACTGCTTAGGCAAGAAGTTAGCTAAGTAGTTAGCTTAGCAAGCTACTTAGCTAAATACTTAACCAAAAAGTAAGCTAAGTAGTTAGCTTAACAAGCTACTTAGCTAAAAAAGGATATGGGTCATTTTTGACCCATGTTGTGCATTAGAAGAGTAGTGACAAAAAAAGGGATTTGTTTCAAAAATGAATAAAGATAAACATAAAATTAGGATGTATGATGATCAAAAACAAACTAATTGAGGAAAACCTGGAATACTGAATGATAAAAATAATTTATTGCAAAGATATAGAACATAAAAACTCTGTCGGGTCACTTTAGACCCATGTTGTGCATCAAAGGGTTAAGCTAGTTTGCTTTCCTTATGTAGATCCGTTGTATGATACATTCTGACCTGTGCATTTATTCATATTTGTGTATATCCAGATCCGACCTTGTGGTCTGAGTGGGAGGTGAACTACTGGCTGGACTGGTGCCAGGCTGAGTTTGGGCTCCACTGCCTGGGTTCAGACCTGAGAGGCCTGCAGGGTAGTGAGCTGTGTGGCCTGGAGAGAGAGGCTTTCCTGGGCCTGATGTCAGACTGCATCGCTGGAGAAATCCTGTGGGAGCATCTTGAGACCATGAGGAGAGGTAACGGCAAGTCCAAACAAAAAACTGAATCGGCCAAACGTCCAAATTTCTTTAGGCACACTGAAAAAAAGTTTTTTTTGGCCCTGTAATTATTATTTCAATCATCTATATAAATTCTACAAAGGCAAGGCAAGTTTATTTGTATAGCACAATTCAAAGGTAATTCAAAGTGCTTTACATACTCATTGAAAACAGCAAGACACAATTGAAAACAGTAAAAACAGTCAATTAAAACAGGGAAATAAAGATAAAATAAGATACAGGAGGATAAAAAAAAGAGATAAAATAATAAAAAGCACAAAGCACAAAGAAATATGAATTCAGTGCTTTTACTTTAAAATAGCAGTTTTTCATGTAGTGCATTACTTAGTGATTGTTTGTTATTATGTGTCCTCAGTTTTATATGTAAATTGAATCATTCGTTCCAAGTAATATTCACTAAACCAGTTCATTGGCTTAATTAGTTGATATTTCCAAGTCATATGTAATTGAGGGACATCAGTGAATCTGCAATTTACTTGTGTATTTTCATTAAAAAATAAGTGGTTCTGTTAAATAGATACTTAGAAACAGCCTGAGTAAAGATTACAAACACTTTCTGTTTGGAAAAACTTGCCTAGCTTTTTTAACCCATAAGAACCCACGGTGACATGGGTGTAACAAACACTTTAAATCTTCTAAAATCTCCCATATTCAGCTTTATGCTTCACCTTAACTCATTAAATCCCAAAGCGACACATACTTAACACCCTGGGTGTGACTGGAAACAAAAATCTAAAAAAGTAGTTTAAACCCATTTAACAAATCTAATCCGTTAGAGTGTCCCTTATTGCATTTAACCCTATTAGGGTTTGTTATTTATTTTTATTTATTATTGATTTATTATTATTTTGTTACTTAAAACCAAATCTGAAAAATAATTTGTTGTAACACTATTGCACTATTAATGTCACTATTTAAATATATGTTGTGGAGATGCAGAGAAAAAGGCAAATTTGTGTTTCTGTAAGCAGAAAAGGTGTTGAGTTTATTTATATTAAAATAAGAAATATCATTAAAAAAATAAATACCATTAACACCCAATGTGACATATATGTCACATCGCAGATCTTTGACATTTTAACCCTCTATGGTACGCATTATGATGCTAGTTACGTTTTTTTTTGTCTTAAAATAGACTTATACAATTTCTTCAGATTATGTTTATTTATATAATTCTTTTTCTTTTTTGAAGTTTTTGGGGTTTGTTGCCCGTAGGTAACATTGTATGATAATGGTGATCAAGTGAAAAAGAAAGTTTTTTAAATCAATTTTAACATAATTTAGTTAGTAAACATGTGTAAAACATTTAGAAGCTTCAACAGGGTACAAAACATAACATTTTAACATTTAAAAACATTATAAAAGGAACTTTTTAAACCTGTTTCTTGTCTGAATGTTGTCTAGGCAAAATTGTACCATTGAACCAACGACCCATTGAAATGGTTGTCTGAACAGTCTAAGTGTATGAAACTATCAAAAATGAAGGTTTACTCACCTATCAGTAGGAATATATTTTTTCAAATGGCCAGAAAATTACATTTTGAGGGATTTCTTGTCTGTACGCAAAATGTCAAAGCTGTTTCCTTTGGAAAAGTCTGAAAATAGGGTTTCAATATGGCCTCCTGGAGGTCATGTGACATATTAAAGCATTGCTATTGGTTCCCTATACTCTTCCCTCTTTTTTAAAGTATTGCATCACTCAAAAACATGCATTGTATAAATTTGACAGGCCAAAAATGGGTATGTTTGCCTGAGGGCAACACCGTACCATTGAGGGTTAAAAAAACAACATCAGAAATGTTCACTTGGTCTGTGGTATATCCCCCATAATTTTCGTTCAAGGATAAATAGGTCTGGGTTCTTATGGGTTAAAGTAAATGTCACTCCAATTTTTTTCAGTGCAGTGATCATGGAATAATAACACCATGTTCTTCTGGTATTATCCTCCAGAGAATGAATATGACTGCAGCTCTTCATTACCCACATGTACAATACCATCTTACTGCCAGCTTCAAATCAACAGAGGTAATGATGTCATAATGTCTTCTTCCACCTTTGGCTACTGTAATGACCATTAACCCTCTATGGTACGCATTATGACGCCAGTTAGGGAAAAATGTTTGGAGTGGGGGTTTTTGTCTTAAAATAGACTTAATAAACATAACATGAAGAAATTTTATATATTTTTTTATTTTGTTGAAGTTTTTGGGGTTTGTTGCCCATAGGCAACATTGTACCATAACAGTCCACAATAAAAGAGAGAGGGTTTTTTTTTTCAATTTGAACATTATTTATTTAATAGACATGTGTAAAAGATTCAGTAGCTTCAACATGGTACAATACAAACATTTTAAATTTAAAAACATCATAAAAAGAACTTTTAACTGGTTTCTTGTCTGGAGTAGCAACATATTTTTTTTCAATGATGTTTTGAGTGCTTTTTTTTGTGGCGCAAAATGGCAAAAGCTTTTTCCTTTGGAAAATTAAAGCATTGCTATTGGTTCCCTAGACTCTTCCTTCTTTTTTAAAGTATCGCATCACTCAAAAACATGCATTGTAGAAATTTGACAGGCCAACAATGGGTATGTTGCCTGAGGGCAACACCGTACCATAGAGGGTTAATTATATCTGACATGCTGTAATGTTATTCTTAATATTTTAAAGTTTCCCTTATCTTCATTTCAGAAAACTACCCAGACTATGTTGAGGAGCATCCCGACAAATATCATCACGTTCAGTATCATCCCACTGAGAGGACAGAGCTCCACACTCTGCACCCTGTCCAACATCAAGACTACTATCTCATCAAGACAGAAGATCCCAGCAGGAACATGACCACCGCTGTTCTGCTGCAAGAAACTGGAGGTGAAAACAAACGCTATAAATGTAAACATTATATACACTGTAAAAAAATGTCTGTAGATTTTACGGTGAAAAACTGCTAAACCATGACAGTAAAAGACTGTAAAATGATAAATGGGTTAATTCAGTTTCAGTAACAATGAAACACCATAAATATATATATCAGCCAAAACAGTATTTTAATTGGTATTATGGATTATGGATTGGTAAAATCCTTAATTCATGCATCATTTATAAAGTATTTTCTTATCAATTATATGGCAGAACAGTGTTTCTTTTGATGGAAAAATGTTTTATTTTTTACGGTAGAATATGGAATAAAATGGCCATCTTAAATGGGAAATCAACAGTGCTAATATCATTTTACCGCAATATTACAAAAAGTTGCACCGTATTTATTACGGTAAAGTTCTGGCAACCATAGCTGTTAGTTTTTTACCGTAAAAACAACATTTTTTTTTTTACAGTGTATGGTGCTAATTAGATGACGAAAATTAAAACAGCGTTTATTTGTTAATTGAATGCAGATGTGATTTCATTCTACTTTTCTCTTGTATTGTGTACTTCCACTTGTATTTACTGCAATATATCATGCCAGAAGTGGGAACAACTCAAAAATGTCTTTTATGCAGAATAACACAGTTATAATGATCTACACCCTAAAAATTAATTTCTCTGATAAATTAAAAAAAGGAATTAAATGGAATTTATATACACTACCGGTCAAAAGTTTTAGAACACCCCAATTTTTCCAGTTTTTTATTGAAATTCAAGCAGTTCAAGTCAAATGAACAGCTTGAAAGGGTACAAAGGTAAGTGGTGAACTGCCAGAGGTAAATAAAAAAGGTAAGCTTAACCAAAACTGAAAAATAATGTACATTTCAGAATTATACAAGTAGGCCTTTTTCAGGGAACAAGAAATGGGTTAACAACTTAACTCTATGGAGTCTTGGGCTATTTTGTCCATTTTTGAATTATTTTCATGTCTTTGTAAGTCATTTTGTCTTTTTGTAGTCATTTTGTGTCTTTTTTTGGTCATTTTGTGTCTTTTTTTAGTCATTTTGTGTCTTTTGGTGTCTTTTTTTTGTCATTTTGTGTCTTTTTTTAGTCCTTTAGTCCAACATAAAATGTGATTTTGAATCTTTTTTTTACTTTCAAAACACTATCATGGTCAATAAAGAATTTTTAATGTTGCAAATGTGCATTAATTTCAGAGTACACTGAGACATTAAACTGCATCATTTTCAATTCAATTCTGGAAAAGTTGGTGTGTTCTAAAACGTTTGACCAGTAGTGAATATACACAACACTTTCCCAAGTACCTAAAAGTGTCATGAATATTGGAAAAAAAAAATATGCCACCACACGCTACACATATTGAAATTTTTGCATTTTTCCAACCTCTACTTACAGCCTCTCCTGTCCTCTCCTCTCTGCTCTGTGTAAACAGATTTTCAGTGAATATTTGTCTCAGCAGAATCAATCATGTCTTTACAGTGTTGCTGTGGAGTAGAATCGACAACAAGATCTAATTATTCCAAACATTTTATTTTCGGCAACGTTTAAAATGAGTATTTGAATAAAGTAATTTTTATAGAAATATCACAATCTTAAGCTTTGTTTTGGTTTGGTTTGTATTTCTTTTTGTTTTTATCAAGGTATTTTTGGATTTTTGTAACAGAAAAAAACATACATAACATGTACACTAATCATTACACAGTTTGTTTTTTAACTAATTGAAGCTTTGGTAACCTATGACCCATTCAAGGACTCTCAGAGAGTTCAAATTAAAAGAGAATGTCTGTTGTAGCACTTTCTTTTGACAATTAGCTGTGTATTTTCATCATTACATGAGATCCCTCCATCCTTATCAACCTCTTGTGTTACACCTGTTGTGTACTTGCAGAGACAGACTCAGAAGTGGAGATTTCTCACAGTGACGACTCCGACATTGCGGGCTCTCTATCGTGGACCGCTCCGCTTCAGGACATAGAGCCAGTGACGAAAGAGTCTGAAGATGTCTTTACTTTACCACACCCACACAGGAGCTTCAAAGAATATGTAGGCAACAAAACTGGTCTGGGCCAGGCTGTGATACCAGCAGCTATCCTTGCTGGTTACACTGGTGAGTGGGCCAAAAGGAGATAAAGTGTCTATCTGTTTATTCTATAGTTACCGTATGGATTCATACCAGTTGTAAGTCTTTGCAGTACACTGCAAAAAAAAGCCAACTTGTATTTTTTGGCCTAAAACAGTGATTTAAGTTGGTAAAACTTGGAAATATAAATTATTGACATTTGAGGCAATAATGTAAGTTAGCACAACAAAGGAAGCCAGTTGTCTGCTCAAAAACAAGTTTGTGAGTTGTTGTTACTTATATCTTTAAGTTGGGGTTTAAAACAAGGGACAATAGTTCTGATAACTCTTATTTCTTTGGTGTGAAATGCGGGAAAGCGGTGAAATTTGGTCATTACCGAAAGCTCGCGGCTAACTGATGCTAGCGGCTAACTGATGCTAGCGGCATGGCAGTAGCCATTAGCGTATCAATGCTAACTCAAAATTATGGTCGCAACATTAGCTGACATTTCATAGAGGCGTTACAATCGTGCCAATTCAGCACATTGCAGAACTTAGCAGAAGTTAGAATTAGAAGTTATTATAACTTATAATGTAAAATTATAAGTTAGTACAACTTACAGCTGAGTTGACAAAAACCTGAATTCAGAGTTGAGCAAACTCAAAAACAAAACTTAAAATATTTAGTTTAATTGTCCAACTTGAAATTTTATCTAAGTTTGTTGCCTTGAAATTTTGAGTTCACCCAACTTTTCTTTTTTTGCAGTGAAGGTCTTCAATCTATTCTTCTCACTTTGTTTCAACAGGAAGTGGCCCCATTCAGCTATGGCAGTTCCTGCTAGAGCTTCTCACAGACCGCAGCTGTCAGTCATGCATAAGCTGGACAGGAGATGGGTGGGAGTTCAAGCTGACAGACCCTGATGAGGTACATAATGCTAATATATATAATAGGTTTGAGCAATATGAGACGAAAAACACCATTGGCAATGTTTAGCCTAGTTTAACATAAAGACTGAAAGCAGGGGGATACTAATAGCCCAGCTCTGACCATTTACATTTATAGTTTACATTTTTTTTTTTTTTACAGTGCATTGTTGCAGTGTATTGCAAGCCCAATGGCCCACCAGGCCTAAGTTGATCTCCTACCATGGCCTTTTAAAAATATATTTTCAAGATGTTTGGTTGGAAACAGAGATACAATGGTTGGAAAGCTTACCAGTGGCATCTGTTGGTTAAAATATGAACACACTATACTGCCCTACAGAGTAATTACATTCTGCAGTAACTACATTTTTGGTTGAAATTGAGTTATAACTAAAAATGAACTCCTTGATGTCTGTTTTATCTTGTGACAAAGTTTTAGATTTCAATTTTGCTTTATTTCAGAGAAATAATGATACAAAAATTGCAGTAACTACAGAATCTAACTCAAAACCAAAGCAGACCAAATTAAGTTCACTTTGACTGTGATACAGTCTCTTCACTCCTGGAAATTGAAAATGTCAACTCAACAACTGAAGTGTTATTGGAGGATATTCTAAGACTTTTTTGCAAATTGTTTCATTTTTATATTGCAAATCGAGGTCAATTGAGTCATTATTATTATTATTATATTTATTATAGTCTCTCTCCCACAGCAACCCTAAATAGACAATAGCACATCATTTGCATCCATCACCACTTTATCTTTTACCTTTAAACTATTTATTATCTTTTTAGACTACTTATTACATAAACGTAATGTCTGAATGTCTTTTTTAAAGCACCTTATATATGGGAAGCTCCTCCAAGAATCGCCACCTTATCGTGGTGGAGGGGTTTGTGTGCCTCAGTGATCCTGGGAGCTGTGTTGTCGGGGGCAATAGCTCCTGGTAGGGTCTCCCATGGCAAAGTGGTCTCAGGGGAGGGGCCAGACTAAGAGCGATTCAAAGACCCTTATGAAGCGGGACCATTTAAATCAGTGTACCTCGCCCGGCACGGGTAAACCGGGGCCCCCTCCTGGAGCCAGACCCGGGAGGGGAGCACGCAGGCGAGCGTCTGGTGGCCGGGCCTTTGTCCACGGGGCTCGGCCGGGCTCAGCCCGAAAAGACTACGTGGACCCGCCGACCTGTGGGCCCACCACCCGCAGACTCAGGCATAAGGGTCGGGTGCACAGAGAGTCGGGCGGCAGGCAAAGGCGGGGACCTGGGCGTGCTGACCCCCGGCTCCAGCGGCTAGCTCTGGGGACGTGGAACGTCACCTCGCTGGCGGGGAAGGAGCCCGAGCTTGTGCGGGAGATGGAGCGTTACCGGCTAGAAATAGTTGGGCTCACCTCCACGCATAGCTTGGGCTCTGGAACCAAACTCCTGGAGAGAGGCTGGACTCTCTCCTTTTCCGGAGTTGCCCAGGGTGAGAGGCGCCGGGCGGGTGTGGGGATACTCACAAGCCCCCGGCTGAGCGCCGCTGTGTTGAAGTTCTCCCCGAGGAACGAGAGGGTCGCCTCCTTGCGGCTGCAAGTCACAGGGAGAAGGTCTCTGACTGTTGTTTGTGCTTATGCACCAAACTGCAGTTCGGAGTACCCGGCCTTCTTGGAGTCTCTGGGTGGTGTCCTGGAAGGGGTACCATCTGGGGACTCTATTGTTCTTCTGGGAGACTTCAACGCTCACGTGGGTAACGATGATGGTACCTGGAGGGGGGTGATTGGGAGGAACGGCCTGCCCGATCTAAACCCGAGTGGTGTTCTGTTATTGGACTTCTGTGCTAGTCACGGATTGTCCATAACGAACACCATGTTTGAGCATAGAGTTGTTCATAAGTGTACCTGGTACCAGAGCACTCTAGGCCAAAGATCGATGATCGATTTTATTATCGTATCGTCTGATCTGCGGCCGCATGTTTTGGACACTCGGGTGAAGAGAGGAGCAGAGCTGTCAACTGATCACCACCTGGTGGTGAGTTGGATCAGGTGGCGGGGGAGGATGCTAGACAGACCTGGCAAACCCAAACGCGTAGTGAGGGTGAACTGGGAACGTCTGGCAGAGGCCCCTGTCTGCAGGGTCTTCAACTCACGCCTCCGGAAGAATTTCTCCAACATCCCGGGTGAGGCTGGGGACATGGAGTCCGAATGGGCCATGTTCAAAGCCTCAATTGTTGACGCGGCTGGTAGGAGCTGTGGCCTGAAGGCCGTCGGTGCCTGTCGTGGCGGCAACCCAAGAACCCGCTGGTGGACACCAGCGGTGAGGGAGGCCGTCAAGCTGAAGAAGGAGGCCTTTCGGTCTTGGCTGGCCGAGGGGTCTCTGGAATCAGCAGACAGGTACCGTTCGGCCAGAAGGGCTGCAGCTGCGGCAGTCGCTGAAGCAAAAACTCGGGTATGGGAGGAATTCGGGGAGGCCATGGAGGAGGACTTTCGGTCGGCCTCAAAGAGGTTCTGGAAAACCGTCAGGAGACTCAGGAAGGGAAAGCAGGGCTTGGCCCAAGCTGTCTTCAGCGGGGGAGGAGACCTGCTGACCCGACCTGGGGATGTCCTTAGACGGTGGAAAGAACACTTTGAGGAACTCCTTAATCCAGCCAAAACGTCCTCCGTAGAGGAGGCAGAGTCTGAAGACTCAGGGGAAGACTCATCAATATCCCTGGCCGAGGTCGCCGAGGTAGTTAAAAAGCTGCCCGGTGGCAAGGCGCCAGGGTTGGATGAGATTCGCCCTGAGATGCTGAAGGCTCTGGACATTGTTGGGCTGTCATGGTTGACACGCCTCTTCAGTGTCGCGTGGAGGTCTGGGACAGTGCCTGTGGATTGGCAGACCGGGGTGGTGGTTCCCATTTTCAAAAAGGGGGACCGGAGGGTGTGTTCCAATTACCATGGAATTACACTTCTCAGCCTCCCCGGGAAAGTCTACTCCAGGGTGCTGGAAAGGAGGCTCCGGCCGATTGTCGAACCGCAGATTCAGGAGGAACAATGCGGCTTTCGTCCTGGCCGTGGAACAGCGGACCAGCTCTTTACCCTTGCGAGGCTTCTGGAGGGGGCATGGGAGTTTGCCCATCCAGTCTACATGTGTTTTGTGGATTTGGAGAAGGCTTATGACCGTGTCCCTCGGGGAGTCTTGTGGGGGGTACTGCGGGAGTATGGGGCACCGGGCTCGTTGCTACGAGCTATCCGGTCCCTATATAACCAAAGTGAGAGCAGTGTCCGCATACTCGGCACAACGTCAAACACGTTCCCGGTGGGTGTTGGCCTCCGCCAGGGTTGCCCCTTGTCTCCGATTCTGTTCGTGGTCTTCATGGACAGGATCTCAAGGCGCAGCCGGGGGGAGGAAGGGATCCGGTTTGGTGACCTCAGAATTGCATCTCTGCTTTTTGCAGATGATGTGGTTCTTTTGGCTTCATCAAGCCGGGACCTCCAGCACTCACTGGGGCGGTTTGCAGCCGAGTGTGAAGCGGTTGGGATGAGAGTCAGCACCTCCAAGTCTGAGGCCATGGTTCTCTGCCGGAAAACGGTGGACTGCCCCCTCTGGGTGGGGAGAGAGGTACTGCCTCAAGCGAAGGAGTTCAAGTATCTCGGGGTCTTGTTCACGAGTGAGGGTAGAATGGAGCGTGAGATGGACAGGCGGTTTGGTGCAGCGTCAGCAGTGATGCGGGCGTTGTACCGGACCGTCGTGGTGAAGAAGGAGCTGAGCCTGAAGGCAAAGCTCTCGATTTACCGGTCCATCTACGTTCCAACCCTCACCTATGGTCATGAGCTTTGGGTAGTGACCGAAAGAATGAGATCGCGGGTACAAGCGGCCGAAATGAGCTTCCTCCGTAGGGTGGCTGGGCTCAGCCTTAGAGATAGGGTGAGGAGCTCAGACATCCGGAGGGAGCTCGGAGTAGAGCCGCTGCTCCTTCGCGTCGAAAGGAGCCAGTTGAGGTGGTTTGGGCATCTGGTAAGGATGCCTCCCGGGCGCCTCCCGTTAGAGGTGTTCCGGGCACGTCCAACTGGTAGGAGGCCCCGGGGAAGACCCAGAACACGGTGGAGGGATTATATCTCTCGCCTGGCCTGGGAACGCCTCGGGGTCCCCCAGGAGGAGCTGGACGTTGTGGCTGGGGAGAGGGGCGCCTGGAATGCCCTGCTTAGCTTGCTGCCCCCGCGACCCGGCCCCGGATAAGCGGACGAGAATGGATGGATGGATGGATATATGGGAAGCACACGTAAATTTAGTTGTATCCTTTTTTAATACAATGACAATAAAGGAAAGCTTGAATCTTGTGTGATTTACTGATTGGTCAGATGCCACAGTGTCACTATCTGTGATGTAGAAACCCATGTGGTTCTATGAGCTCATGGAGAGAGAGGAGACCTGTTATAGATGTCCGCTCAAGTTACCAAATATGGTTCTTTGCCTGATGAAGGGTTAACAAAGTCCAAACATCAAATCTACCACATGCAATATTGTTTATCATCGTTATATTGCCGTCAAAGTAATGACAGATTTGTAGCTCTATAATACTGTACAATACTATTGAGCTCTTGATTTAAGATGCAGCTCTGTCTCCAGGTGGCCCTGCTGTGGGGTAAGAGGAAGAACAAACCTAAGATGAACTATGAGAAGTTGAGTCGCGGACTACGATACTACTATGACAAGAACATAATCCGCAAAACAGCTGGAAAACGCTACGTCTATCGTTTTGTCTGCAACCTGCAAGGCCTGCTGGGATATGAGCCTGGGGAGCTGCACGCCATGTTGGATATCAGAAACAAGAACCACTGATGACCTCAACAAACACTGGCAACGAGGAGCAAAGAGACTTTTTTTTTTATACAGGACACTTTCTCTGAGGGTGATACACAGTGTACATGATATGTATTAAATTACCTTGACTGTTGTTGTTGAATGTCAAACAATAAAACTCACAGCAAACAGTAGTTTATGTCATTTATTCCTCCGTGATCAGAGATGACTGATGGGTTTGGTTTATTAATTTACTGCATAATGTTGACCTTTTAACCAGATGTTTAATGATAGCAGCAATAGTTCTGCTAACTCTTATTTCTTTGTTGTGAAATTCGGTCATTAGCGAAAGCTAGCGGCTAACTGATACTAGCGGCTAATTGATGCTAGCGGCGCTGCTTGTTACAGCTACAAGAGTATCCATTAGCGTATCAATGCTAACTCAAAATTGTGGTCGCAACATTAGCTGACATTCATAGCGGCGTTACAATCGTGCCAGAGAAATTCAGAGTTGAGCAAACTCAAAAACAAAACTTAAAATATCTAGTTTAATTGTCCAACTTAAAATTTTATCGAAGTTTGTTGCCTTGAAATTTTGACTTCACCCAACTTTTCTTTTTTTTGCAGTGTGGTAATGTCCATGAAAAACTGTGGCCCCCTCCAGCATTTAAGTTGCCCATCCCTGGTGTAGACCTTGAACGCACCATTAGCTGTACAACACAGACGCTGGACTCTCTATGTGCGCTGCAATGTAAATACGTCTAACTAATGGGCATTAATCCTCTGTTTTACCAGCAATGTTTGTCGCCTTATGTAGGGACAGTGGGGGGGATGGATCGGGATCACTATGTGCCATCTGTGTGCATGCTGAGCTCTAGAAGCTCTCACATCAAGTCTATTGACACACAAAACACTGATTTTCAGTGTTGTCCCAATAATTCCCTCCAGTCAGAAACTATCAGACAGGATAAACACGAGGTGGTGAACACAGATGCAGCCTGAGAGAATCCCTGCCAGGAGGAGTTTTAACAGACATCAGCTGGTGTTTGGACTAATGGAACCTAATTGGTGTATTCACTCATTGTGCCTTTCACTTCACTACATACAGTCCGTGAAGTAGGCTGTGTGTGGGTGACTGGAATAGTCAGCTCCTGCAGAGAAATCAAGCGGTCTAATTTTACATCTCACACCACACAAGGCTTGTTTATTGATTTATTGTCCTCTAATTCCTAATACAGCAGGGGATTCAATTCTGCTCCTGTGGATTTGAGAATGACTCCTTTCAGCCAGACCCTGCAAAGCTGGTTACGATGAATAGGCTACAACCTAATATTACACACAAGTGTGGAAGGAAAATGAATTTATTAAGGTTATGTCAAGATAGAGGATAGTGTGATTTAATTTTTGCCAGCCCCTACAAAACCTGGCAGGATTTAAGAATATGTCCAGCTCAGACCATGCACATGTATTTTGGAAATGTGATAAGGTACAACTGTTTTGGAAGATGATACATAAAACTTTGCAAGAGGTGCTGAGATATGGGATCCCTATGTGTTGTAAGTTACTCTATTTATGTAATTTCACAGAGGAAAACGTGCATGCAGGGGATAGGTACCTGGCAAAAATACTGTTAATAGCTGGTAAAAAAGCTATCACAAGGAAATGGGGTAGAGTGGATCCTCCGAATCAGGAACAATGGATAGAGATAATAGAGGAAATCTATATAATGGAAAAACTGACACATCGCTTGAGACTGCAGGAAACGCAGTTGGAGGACAAATGGCTGAAATGGACATATTTCAGGACCTGGAACAGCGACAAAGACTGGTGAAAGATCATTAGATACAGAGGACGAGACAGAGAACTAACGAGTGACCAAGAAGGAATGTGATTCCCAACAGGACTTTAATTTGTTTTGGGGTTTTTTGTTTTCTTATGTGGATGTTATGTTTGTGTATTGTGAAGTTATGTTTTTGTGTGTTGTTGGATGAAAAATTAATAAAAACCAAAGTGAAAAAAAAAAAGAATATATCCAGATCCACAAAGGCCTTCTGATATAACACGCACAAGGGGCTGATATACACTGACTATAATAAGTATTCATCCCCCTTGGATGTTTCACCCTTTTGTTGCTTTTACACATGAAATCATGGTCAATATAATTTGGCCTTTTAAAAAACAATTTGCAAAAAAAAAACCCTCTTTAATATCAAAGTGAAGACAGGTTTTAACAAAATAGTATCGATTTATTATAAATATATAAGGTAAAATAAATGATTGCATAAGTATTCATCCCCTTTAAAGTAACTGACCTAATTCAACAGAGTTCCAGCTAGTTGATGCAGCAGAGTCACAGTTCGTGAAATGAGATCACCTGAGTGCAGCGGATGTGTGTCAAGTGATTGTAGTATAAAAACATGTGGGTCTATGAGGTCCAATCTTTTTTGTACCATGAAGACAAAAGAACTCTTCTAGCAACTCAGGGAAAAGATCAATGAAAAGCATAAGTCAGGAGATGGCTACAAAGAAATGTCCAGCTGACTGGACATCCCACAGAGTTCAGTTAAAACATCATTAAGAAATGAAAGCAGTATGGACCTTGTTTAAATCTGGTTAGAGCTGGCCGTCCTCACAATCTCAGTGACCCAACAAGAAGAATACTGGAAAGACGATTTCCTAATATTTGATGATTGTGTCATCTCAACATTTTTCCCAATAGTGAATTTCATGACTGTCCCAAATGTCAGAAACATCAGCAAACGTAACTCTGATATGTAATATGTCTGTTCCAGATGGCAGCTAGCTCATGTTTAGCCTAGCTAAGCCCAGTGGCTACAAACAAGGGCCAGCAGCTAGCTTGGATTGCTTCATGGAGAAGACCGCTTAAGACTTTGTCTACATTTATCTGTACACAGTTATGTTTCAATGATATTTTTGTAGTTTTTCTGTCTATGGTGAAACACCTGAGTAACATAAAAACAGCTACATCTCTTCTGTTCAGTTGACAAATAGCAAAACTTCATCACAGCCAACTGGCTTTACTGTATTTGTTGGGTGTTTTCAGAGGTTACATTCAGGGTTATTTTATTGTTGAATGTGCTGTATTAACATTATTTGTTCTTTTTGTAAGGGTGCTGCTAGGTATGTCTGGACATGTTCTGGGATGCACTGATGCTGAGCCCAAGAAAATAATTATGTTACCAAGTCTTTTTGCTGTCTGAACCTAAGGGTGCTTTCCCAACCCAAAGTTTACTCAACTTTAACCCTTTGATGCACAACATGGGTCTAAAATGACCCGACAGTTTTTATGTTCTATATCTTTGCAATAAATTATTTTCCTCATTCAGTATTCCAGGTTTTCCTCAATTCGTTTTTAGCTAAGTAGCTTGCTAAGCTAACTACTTAGCTAACTTTTTGGCTAAGTATTTAGCTAAGTAGCTTGCTAAGCTAACTACTTAGCTAACTTCTTGGCTAAGCAGTTAGCTTAGCAAGCTACTTAGCCAAGTAGTTAGCTATGTAATAATACAAAAACTTTAAATAATAATGAAATAATGATCTGTTGTTATCAAAAACAAGATATTTAAAGAATACTTGGAATATTCAATCATAAAATAAGTTGATATCAAAAGATAGAGCACAGAAACACACAGCAAGCAATAAACAACATGGGAAATGAATGCGGGTCATTTTTGACCCATGTTGTGCATTAGAAGGGTTAATTGAACTCTGGTGCACGGACATGTTACAAAACCGAATAATATTTTCCACTTTTCTGTGTTTTTCTGCTTTTGTTAGTTGTGTGACTCAAAGCTCTCAAGGGGAAACTGCTGTGGTATAAATTACAAGGTTAATGTCACATTCTCCCACCCTGAAAGGAGACGAGCTGTCCTGACCAGTGAATAAACTCATTACACACACACACACACACACACACACACACACACACACACACTCTCCCCCATGTCGGCTCTTCCATTAGCAGACCTCAGGAGGGTAAGTGGTGGAAATAATCTTCACACACTTGATGCTCACACTCTGTTTCTGTCTCCTGTTCACTGAGGGATGAAATCAAATCAGCATTCAGTTGAATTAGCATTCAGCCATGCTATAAATCTAGAGATGTAAATGATATGTTGACATCTGAACATGACACACACACAAGAAGGTACGTTTTATGTGACTCACACAAAGGTAAAACAAATAAAACGTGTTTGATATTGCTGTAAAAAAAAATCATCCCTCCAGGTTTCATCACTGACTCCAGATCAGAGAGACCATTCACACCCAGCACCAGAGACCAGCCTCGAACAGAGGCAGGGGTTAGGATCTCTCCATGTACACACAGTTCTTACCACATGATGACTCTCCATGCTCCTTGACAGCTGAGCAAACTTTGAAAACAGTGAACTGTGTATTTTGAAGCTCCTGAAAAATCTCGTCAGTGGACTATAGGGTTGCCGTGTTTTATCAAGAGTCACATATACACTACTGGTCAAAAGTTTTAGAACACACCAACTTTTCCGGAATTTAATTGAAAATGATGCAGTTTAATGTCTCAGTGTACTCTGAAATTAATGCACATTTGCAACATTTAAAATTCTTTATTGAGTGTTTTGTAAGTTAAAAAAAAGATTCAAAATCACATTTTATGTTGGACTAAAGGACTAAAAAAAGACACAAAATGACAAAAAAAGACACCAAAAGACACAAAATTACTAAAAAAAGACACAAAATGACCAAAAAAAGACACCAAAAGACACAAAATTACTAAAAAAAGACACAAAATGCTAAAAAAGACACCAAAAGACACAAAATTACTAAAAAAAGACACAAAATGACAAAAACAGACACCAAAAGACACAAAATTACTAAAAAAAGACACAAAAAGACAAAAAAAATACCAAAAGACACAAAATTACTAAAAAAAGACACAAAAAGACAAAAAAAATACATAAAAAGACACAAAATTACTAAAAAAAAGACACAAAATGACAAAAAAAGACACCAAAAGACACAAAATTACAAAAAAAAAGACACAAAATGCCAAAAAAGACACCAAAAGACACAAAATTACTAAAAAAAGACACAAAATGCCAAAAAAAGACACCAAAAGACACAAAATTACTAAAAAAAAGACACAAAATGACTTACAAAGACATGAAATTATTCAAAAATGGACAAAATAGCCCAAGACTCCATAGAGTTAAGTTGTTAACCCATTTCTTGTTCCCTGAAAAAGGCCTACTTGTATAATTCTGAAATGTACATTATTTTTCAGTTTTGGTTAAGCTTACCTTTTTTTATTTACCTCTGGCAGTTCACCACTTACCTTTGTACCCTTTCAAGCTGTTCATTTGACTTGAACTGCTTGAATTTCAATAAAAAACTGGAAAAATTGGGGTGTTCTAAAACTTTTGACCGGTAGTGTAAGTCAAATGGATTTCAGCAGGTGAACACAACAAACACACTCATGCTCAGCTCCATGCCTAATGTGCTGTAAAATACATACATGTCATTAAAACACGAGGAGGAATTATTGACTCTCCACCACACATGGCTAATGTGTGGCTGTAAACACCGCAGAAAGAAATCTGTGCTTTGTGTGAGGCTTCACTACACACACACACACCAGGCACACTAGGGAAAAAACGTGCTGCGCTCAACAGTGCTGATTTGTATTGTAAATGTATTCATTTATTCATATTCAATGCTCATTCTATACATGCTGTTCATTTAAATACAGAGCTGTTCATCTGCCTGAGATAAAGCCATGCACATATGGACTTAGTTAGTCATTTATTGGTCATAAGCCCTGCTGCCCTGCCCTAGTGACCTTTTTAGGAACCTGGTCTCACAGAAATCTGTGAAATAGCCACGGAATCGCTCAAATTTCCGTGAAACTGACACGGATTTCGCTACAATGCAAGTTAATGACAGTCATATCCCGTGGCCATCCTATTGATATTTTTTCCTATTGGTTTGTTCCAAGTCACGTGACTTTCAAGGTTCCGGCGGTCAGAACAAAAAACATGGCGGACAGTTCTCTCATTTTTAGTGAAAAAAATAATATTTTGACTTAGTTTCTGCATAATAATGGATTTTGATCACATTTCTAGCGAGAAATATATGTTTTATTTTCTAAATATTCACTCAGTGAATGTACATAATCACTTTGTATGTTGGAATAGCCACGGGATATGACTGTCATTAACTTGCATTGTAGCGAAATCCGTGTCAGTTTCACGGAAATTTGAGCGATTCCGTGGCTATTCCACGGATTTCTGTGAGACCAGGTTGTTTTTAGGGTTAGGGTTAATCAGTGTTTGTCATTTTAGCTATAAAGATACAATTGAAGCTCGCAATTTTTGGGTTGATCATTTGTAACACAAATTTTGTGCCAAATTTTATTATTTTCGCACGCATAAGCACGCACATTCCTCCAGATACACGTTTGTCACACACACACATTTTGAGGTTAAAGGGCATATGTTGCTGAATGAATAAATACTTGAAAAGGAATGCTTGTTGTAGGTGTGCTCTTGTATATAATATAGTATCATAACATTACTAGTATTAATTGTTTGAAATCTCTGAAGAATCTCATCATAGTGTACACACACCGGCAGTAGCCCCCGTGGCCCTTTCAGAATTTCCCCAGAGGAAATTTTCTAGTTAAATATCCAATTCTAACTATCCTCTTCTCGAGATTTCAAGAATCAACTAACAAAGACAAAATACAGCATCCAATTGTTTATTGAAACCAGAACATTCCCTTGCATTTATATCAATATTGCTGATTACAGAGAGCATTTGTATTCTTTCGACATATCAAAGTATCAGAGACGTGTATGGCCTGTTTTCTGAAGGAATTTTAAACGGATGTCGGTGTGAGATCATGCGAGTGTCATTGTGATTTCTGCTTCTCCCACTGTTCTGGTGTGAGCGTCTTCTGTTCAAAAGCGTGGATCTCTTTCAGCTCCTCGGCCAGACACGTGTTCACCATCCTGGTCAAAAACACACAGGTGTGTTCAGTTCATGTCCAGTATTTGAAGGAGCACTTTACATCTGTAAGCTCTGCTGGTGTCATGTTGGGAATGTGTAGTTAGACCTTTACTCCTGTCAAATCAAACTTTGGCTTATTTACAGGGAGTATTTTGTTGGAAATGCTGTTTAGGTTCAATGAATTTAAACATACACTACTGGTCAAAAGTTTTAGAACACACCAACTTTTCCAGAATTTAATTGAAAATGATGCAGTTTAATGTCTCAGTGTACTCTGAAATTAATGCACATTTGCAACATTTAAAATTCTTTATTGAGCATGATAGTGTTTTGAAAGTAAAAAAAAAAGATTCAAAATCACATTTTATGTTGGACTAAAGGACTAAAAAAAGACACAAAATGACAAAAAAAAGACACCAAATGACAAAAAAAAGACACCAAAAGACACAAAATGACCAAAAAAGACACAAAATGACTTAAAAAAAGACAAAAAAAAGACACAAAATGACAAAAAAAATACACAAAATGACCAAAAAAAGACACAAAATGACCAAAAAGACACCAAAAGACACAAAATTACCAAAAAAAGACACAAAATTACTAAAAAAAGACACAAAATGACCAAAAAAAGACACAAAATGACAAAAAAAGACACCAAAAGACACAAAATGACCAAAAAAAGACACAAAATGACTTACAAAGACATGAAAATAATTAAAAAATGTACAAAATAGCCCAAGACTCCATAGAGTTAAGTTGTTAACCCATTTCTTGTTCCCTGAAAAAGGCCTACTTGTATAATTCTGAAATGTACATTATTTTTCAGTTTTGGTTAAGCTTACCTTTTTTTATTTACCTCTGGCAGTTCACCACTTACCTTCGTACCCTTTCAAGCTGTTCATTTGACTTGAACTGCTTGAATTTCAATAAAAAACTGGAAAAATTGGGGCGTTCTAAAACTTTTGACCGGTAGTGTACATTTCTAAAAAAAAATTGGGCAAGTATATTTTGAAAAGAGTTATAGGGATTTTTTTTGTTTTGACAACATGCTAACTAAACAGCACATCATATACATCAACAACATAAAAATATTACTGTGGCAGCAAGAAAAGAGGATTTGACAAACTGCCGAGAAAATATTAATATATGACACAGAGTTATGTTCACTTTTGGCCATTTAGCTACAAAGATGCTGGTGGAAAATGTTAATGTTACAGTGTTGATAATACTTATATATAAAAGCTGTTAATGCAGGCGTTGCTGGAGAAAGGCACCACAGAAATACTTTAAATTATCCCAATATTAATATAAACACACTTTTGTTTTTGCTCCAATTTTTCATGAGCTTAAGTCTAATTTCTCAGCCTTTTTTAATGTATTCTAAGGGCCTATTTCTTTCAAATTTTGCTCACCAATGCTACCTATACACAAGAAGACTTTGTAAAGATTTGGAAAAGACTCCTGGAAAACTCAGCTCACACCTGCTTTTTTTAGTTTTTAGTCCCAGCCTAGTCTCACACTGAGATTTTAGACAGACTGTGAATCTTTCAGGGTCACTATTTACAAGACTACAACTAGATTCTTTTAGCATTTTTTACCTACCATGCAATTTTTTTCCTCATCATGCTCTGAGGTTCCATAATCTGCTTTAACAGGGTCAAATTTAAGACTTCTTAAGACTTTTTTAAGACCACAATGAATACAATTTAAGACCTATTTCACATCCATACTGGCAAAAAAAGTAAAAAAAGACTTGATGGAAAATCGGAGGCACGGAATTACATGCAAAGTAATGAATTTATTCAGAGCTGCACAGGTACTTAGTTCTGTTTGTAGTTATAAGCGAGACTGAAGTGAATGCATTTGTTTGAAATAAAAGTAATGTCAATACATTTTAAGACCTTTCAAACTGTATTTTAGACATTTTATGAAATTTTAAGAGAATTTTAGACACGTTTAGGCCTTAAATTCAAATTATTGGATTTTAGACTTTTTAAGACTTTTTATGACTTTTTAAGAGCCCGCGGATTCCCTGTTGAAGAACTAATTCTGTGTAAATAAAAGTAATGTCAATACATTTTAAGACCCTTCAAACTGTATTTTAGACATTTTATGAAATTTTAAGAGAATTTTAGACATGTTTAGGCCTTAAATTCAAATTATTGGATTTTAGACTTTTTAAGACTTTTTATGACTTTTTAAGAGCCCGCGGATTCCCTGTTAAAGAACTAATTCTGTGTAAATAAAAGTAATGTCAATACATTTTAAGACCCTTCAAACTGTATTTTAGACATTTTATGAAATTTTAAGAGAATTTTAGACATGTTTAGGCCTTAAATTCAAATTATTGGATTTTAGACTTTTTAAGACTTTTTAAGACTAAGACGGATGCCCTGTTAAAGAACTAATTCTGTGTGTATCTATGCATACAGATCACGGGTGATGTCATGTAGCATAGCTAATAAATATATATATATTTTTTAATGGTTTTACTGCTGTCTGCATGGCCTGCCTTACTTGTAATGTCTTTGAACTAAACTTCCACCAAAGGTATGAAAACAAACCACACTGCAAACATGCATTCTTTGAATAGTTACTACAGTCTACAGTCTAATACCTGTGTCTAGGGCTGGGCGATATGGCCCTAAAAGAATATCACGATATTGCAGGCTATTTTTGTGATAACGATATTCTTGACGATATTAGGAAATATTGTAAAAGACATAGAAAATATGATTTTTTTTTTTTAAGTCTGTATAAATAATTAAAAATCTAAAATGTAGTTTGAAGTGCAAATCTCAACAGTTGCCAAATACAAAAATTTTTACTCTTGAGTATGAGCAAATAATAAAAATAACCATTTAGGCGTTCCGGGGGCATATTTTAATGACATTTTGTAAAAGGAGAATAAAGGTTCTTGTATGTTTTATTTAAGGCATCTTATTTTGACAGTCTTCTTGTAAGTTCTGTGGTGGATTCTCTTAACACACTGTGCTCTTATTTTGAAAGCTGCATGTGTTTAGCTACAGGGAGTAAGTAGCTTTTTGTGATTAAAACAACTTTAACCACTACATCAAGAAGTAGGAACGTTGCCAATATCATGATATGCATTTTTTTTTAACCATAAAAAAAATATACCGATATTATCGTGAACGATACGATATGGCACACCCCTACCTGTGTCTCTGTAAAAGTTGTTTGCCCTCAAACTGGGAGGACACCACCAGGACTTTGAAGCTGGCCGCACATCTGTTGGGTGATGTATCCTCCACATCCTGTGATGACAGATAGAATATCACTTACAGCCAACAGGAAGCTCAAAGTCATTGTTGATACTGAATTAATGTATGTATAATAATGTGCTTTATCTAGCGACCTGGCTCATTATTTACACTGTAACTGCCTGGTTCTAGCCTATATAGCACCACATAACGCACAGCTAGGCCAAACTACATTCAATAAGAATTCAATTTAGTTGTGCTTTACTTGTTGGCCCTATCTATCTATAAAAGCAAGAAATGTGTGTGTGTGTGTGTGTGTGTGTGTGTGTGTGTGTGTGTGTCTAGCAAGGTTATGATAGTTAACGAAAACTAACGAAATAACGAAAACTAGAATTGAAAAAACATTTTCGTTAACTGAAATAAAAATAAGAACAAGAGTTTTTTAAAAAACGATAACTAACTGAAACTGTATTGTGAGGTTACAAAACTAACTAAAACTAACTAAAATTATAGTGAAAATGTCCTTAGTTTTCGTTTTTGTCAACTTTTTTCATTCATAATTCAGTGTTTCTATTTTAACATGCAACACATGGTAAATATGTTTACTGAGACTGGGATGTTTACACTCCAACAAAAATTCAAAACAGTTAATAACCTTATTGGGGCTGAGATGATAAACCAAAGGAAATAAAGGCAAAATTTATTATGACCTCTTTGAATCTCGCACCCAACACATAGCCCATTACAAAAAAAACTAAAACTAACACTAAAACTAATAAAAACTAAACTAAAACTAAGCATTTTAAAAAAAATAAAAACTAAACTAAAACTAGAAAACTCACTCTAAAAACTAACTAAAACTAACTGAATTTGAAAACAAAAATTCACAACGAAATTAAAACTAAAACTAATGAAAAATCCAAAACTATTATAACCTTGATGTCTAGGGCATATCTCTTGACCGTTAGTCAGACGGACCTCAGATTTCGTATGTGGTTTGCACATGGCACGAAGGTGTGCATCCTCGATTTCGAAGATTTTTTAATTCATTTTTCAAAATATCATTATTTACGTACGACGTGTTGCAGCATTGCATGGTTTCTGATCGGACGCCTTTTAGGGGAGCTCCGCCCCGTTGTGTGATAGGCCTACACACTTTTTTTCAAATTGTGGCACAAGGAAGTACTTGAATTAATTCAAACAAAAGTACTTCTACATTTTTTAATTTGAATGTTTTCATATTATTTGTTACAAGACATTTAAACATGATATTAGTACATTGACATTTCAAAGTGTTGTAACACTGTCATGTGAAAACAAGGATTCTCAGAAAGAAGACACAGCTGCTTAACCCTTTGATGCACAACATATAAACACTTTCTAATGCACAACATGGGTCAAAAATGACCCGCATTCATTTCCCATTTTATTTTAATGCTGACTGTGTTTGAATATCTTTTTAATTATTACAACAGATCATAATATCCATTTTTCCTTCCTTATTACATCAAGTTTACACATATGGGTCAATAATGACCTCGTGCATTAGAAGCGTAGTGATACAAAAAGTGAAACACTAAATTAACAATTTGAGTATATGTGTAACTATGTTTGTCTTCTTTTTACGGTTTAACTTTAAAAGAGTTGTTAGAACCACCAGATTATATTGGAAATCACATATTTTGACATTTATTAGAGCCACCAAATAATAATTTCCATTGGAAAAAACACCAATTTAACAAAATAGGATAGTTAATATTTGTGTCTTCTTTGTCAGGTTTTAAATTGGTGACAACATATAAACACCTTCTAATGCACAACATGGGTCAAAAATGACCTTGTGCATTAGACGCGTAGTGATAAAAAAAGGGTTTTATTCAAAAAGTAAGAAATGAAAACAAAAAATTAGGATATATATAATACTGAATGATGAAATTCATTTATTGCAAAGATATAGAATATAAGAACTTAGCCGGGTCACTTTAGACCATGTTGTGCATTAACCCTCCTGTCGTCCTTCCGGGTCAAATTGACTCAATCTGTTTTGACTATTCCTTCTTTCCTCCCTCCTCCTGCCTTCTTCTCTTCTTTCCTCCTTCCTTATTTCCTTCCCTCGCCCCTCCTTTCTTTCTTTCCTTCCTTTCCTCCCTCCTTCCCTTATTTTCTTTCCTCCTTCCGCTATCTCCTTTCCTTTCTCTCTTCTTTCCTTCCTCCTGATTTCCTCTCCTTTCCTCCTTCCTTCCTTCTTTCATCCCTCCCGCCTCCATTCCTTCCTCTATCCTCCTTCCTTCTTCCCTTCCCTCGCCCCCCCTTTCCTTCCCTCCTTTCTTTCCTTCCTCCTTCCTTTCTGCCCTCTTTCCTTCCTTCCTCCCTCCTTTCTGCCCTCTTTCCTTCCTGCCTCCCTCCTTTTCTCCCTCCTTCCTTCTTTATTTTTTCCTTCCTTTCTTCTCCTCCTCCCCTTTCTTTCCTCCATCCTCCTTCCTTTCTCTCTCCTTTCCATTCTTTCTCCTTTTCCTCCTCTCTTCTTTCCTTACTCCATCCTTCTTTCTTTCCTTCCTTCTTTCCTCCATCCTTTTTTACTTCCCTTTGCGTCCTTCCCTCTTCTTCCTTCCTCGACCCGAGGACAACAGGAGAGTTAAGACTGATATAATTGCTGTGTGAATCATTTAGAAGTTTGTGTCTGCTATAACTGCAGCTGACCACTAGATGTCATGGTAGGGTCTGTCTGTCTTTGAGGCTTTGAAGCTTCCAATCTTTATCAGATACAATCAGGAAGAATCCTCAAAAGCTTCATAAGGCTTCATAAGCCCATCTCTACTTCACAGTTATCAGCTACCCTGCTTGTATATTTATTTGCAGAGCACCATAATGTTAATTAGAAAAAGTTTAAATGTGAGTTTGGTGTGTTTCTGCTCACTACATACATCAAGCTAGGAGAACATGTCATACAAATAATAAGCAGAAACCTACCACATGTACTGCCGCGAGCTCCTTAATGAGTTTATCCTTGATGTGATCAGCTGTAACAGTCATGTCTGCGTGGACTAAACATACACTGTAGCGTAAGAATATATATATATATATAATATGTTTAGATTTCTAATTGAGTATAGTCCACTTTATGATCTAGCCACAGGAACAGGCATCAGACCATCAGACGTTCTTCTTCTTCTTCGGAGGTTTATTGGCGGTTGGCAGACCAACGTACAGGTGCAATACCGCCACCTACTGGACTGGAGTGTGGACCGGGACTTTACACATTCCTGAGTTTAACTAAATAATAATAAAATAATAATAATAAAAATTAATTAATTAATTAATTAAAAAAAAAAAAAAAAAGGAGAAAGTACATAAATTATATTCTCTCTATTAATCTTGTTCTCCTAAGATACTGTAACAAAAAGGAATCCATCAGACGTTCTTCTTCTTCGGAGGTTTTATTGGCGGTTGGCAGACCAACGTACAGGTGCATTACCGCCACCTACTGGACTGGAGTGGTGGAGCAGGAGATTGACAGGAAAAAAAGGAGAGAAAATAATAATACTGATAAAAATAGATAAAGTAATAATAATAATAATAATAATAATACAATTAAGATTAATAAATTATTTAACGGGAAAAGGGGGAACAATAGTATAAATTTACCTAACTTTACCTAACTTTTTTCATAGTTACTTTGAATTTAATTATCATTATCATGCACATCTTACAAGAAGAAATAATGATTTACATTTTCCTTTCTGTAGGACCTCTGTTGCCAAATTCTCATTTGTTAATCAAGGTGCAGTGCTGTGGAATGACATAAAACATCTAACAGAATCATGTTCCTCTTTAAATACTTTTAAGACCAAGCTCAAAAAATCCCTATAGATGTTCTACACCTTTGTATTTGTTTTTTTAAAATTTTGTTTGTATTTTTTTATTTTCATCTAGCTATGTAATTTAAGTAAAGTATAGTTACTTATAGGTTTAAGAGGGAGGGTCGCGTATATAAGCCCTTTGGGCTTTTTGATCTTTCCTGCATTTTCTTTTACTGTTTCTTGTACTGTTATTTCCTAATGATTGTATGTTTTTTAAGTGCAAACAACAATAAATAAAATAAAAATAAATAATAAATAAAAGTGTTTACAATACAAATATAAATAATTAAATACATAACTAAATTCTACTCTATAAGTCAGAAGGATGTCACTACAGCTCCATATGTGCTCTCACATTGGAATAAATACATAGAACCCGATAATTGGAGGAACATCTGGCTATTACCCAACCGATATTTGATAACCAATAAAGTGAGAGAAATTTCATTTAAAATAATTCATAAATTGTATCCATCCAATCAACATATTGTTAGAAGATTCAAAAAAGACATTGATGTGAAACGCACTTTCTGTTCTGAACATATTGAAACTGTTACTCATTTACTTTGGTACTGCCCCTTTGTCCAAGGTCTCTGGATTGATATTTGTAACTTTATTGCAAGCAATGTTGATAAATATTTTAAGTTGTTTTGGAGGGATGTACTATTTGGGCTCTTTGACTTTAACAAAAATAAAGAAAAACTCAATGAAATATTTATTATAAACCTCATCATACTGATGGCAAAATTGTATATCTATAAATGTAAATTTGCTCAAAGAAAAACATCTTTTGTTGCCTTTTACAATGAGCTCAGGCAGTACATCGATTTTATTAAATTCTCCAACAACTAAAAAGTAATTAAACAGTTGATATTTGTGAATTATTCAAAATATTACTGTAAGCTCTCCTCTGTAATGAATTGTATGTTTTTTATGTTTGTGAAACAAAGTTATAAAAAAAAGCCAGACATGATGATGACACACCGGAAGTACCCCGATATCTTCCTGTTACATTTCAAAATATCTTTAAAAATTACTGCAGCACAAGTATGAACAGACATGTTTTATCATTGTCATCATTCAAAGCAATTTTGGAATGATATGCAAGACTTTGTAAATGAAAAAATGGGTACTACTATACATTTTACTGTGTTTGATGCGATGCTCTATTTTATTTTCGATAAGATGGACAACAACACTGCCTACATAATACAACTTCTAATTATCCTTGGAAAATTTCATATACACAAATCTAAATGGTCTGACTCCAAACCCTGCTTTCGTCGTTTTATTATTGAACTTAAGCAGTATGGCACCACACTTGAAGGTGTAAACAACAACAAAGCTGCAAAGACACTCAACCTGTTAAAGACTGTACATTTGATTTGATCTTTTAATTTTAAAGGACTGGCAATGGACTCTTGAACCCCCTGGTGTATTCAATGTTCAGTGAATAAATGTATGTAATTTGTGAAAAAAAAACAATAATAAAAAATAAGAATTAATGTACAGACGTTATGTACCTCGTACTCTCTGCATGATCAATATATGTACCGCTTTTTCTTTTCTTTTTTTATTATTCTTTTTATTTATTTTATTTTTTATGACTATTTCTCCTGATTAGTTCTTTGTTTCATGAGATTTGTTTGTTTCTTGAAATCCCTTTTTGTCTGACCTCATGATTGTAATGTTCCTTAACCCTATAGAGCCAAATGTATCATATTTGTTACACAATAACTTAGAAAAGTTTCAAAAGTAACTTTGAAAATTTGTCAGTTGTCATTTTATTGCATTTCATACATTATACATTAAATAAAGCAACATACAGTCTTTTTCTCATTTAGGTAAACTAGGTCAAGGTTAAACTGATATAATTAGGTATATTAAGAGTAAAATTGAGATATCTCTCGAATAATTCAAAGAAATACTTTTTTTTTGGTGTGAAAACGTCATATCAGCAGATGTATGATGTTGTGTTATATGGAGAAAAAAAATATTTTGTATGTTTGAGGAAAATGTTAAAAGGAAAGTCAAAGTTTTAATTGATTAAAAATATTAGGTTTTATATGTTTTTGTCAGTTCAAGAAAAACAAACTGTGAGCAACAAATTGCACAAAAAGACCCGATGTATCAAATATGATACAAATTAGAATTCATATATATGCAAATTCATATATATTATTTTTATTTGTCAGCAGGTTTTTTTTTTAAATTTAATTTTCTGGCAATTATTTCATGGTTCAGGCTTTATAGGGTTAATTATCAATAAAGATTTTAAAAAAAAAGGATGAACAGACATTTTAAGTTATAAGTTTATCATTACCAATGTTGTGTATTATACATAGGTATTATATGGGTTTCTGCCTGATTTCAGCGTGAATCGGTGGGCGTCACTAGCCGCATAACTGACGGAAGTCTGTGTGTGAGTACGGCCAATCAGCTGAAGGATCTACGTGACGTGGGCGGGACCTATTTTTAAAGTAGCGAATCACATTATTAGTGGTCCTCACAGAAAGCCGAACTAACTTGTAATAATGATTCATATAAACGAAAATATATATTTCCAGTTGACTGCATTTGAGATACAGAATTTTAATTAGTTGCTATTTATGATCTGAGTGTCTTATTTGTCTCGCAGTGTTACATACTGAGTATTTTTAAAACATATTTGATCAGGCAGTTTTGTTGGCTACTAAGTGAGACATTGTTTACATGCTACACCCTCCGTCACATGTGTTATAGCGCTAACTACAGTAACTATGCCGGAAAGAAGCTGACTTCGAGCAAAAGCGTACGTAAGGTTGCCGTGAGAATGGCAGCATTACTACAACTTAATGGGCTAATATTTTATACATTTATAATATTATAGTTGTTATCGTCTTTTTTTGTTTTCGTCTTGTTTATGGTGTTGTATACCAGTTAGCTAGCGCTATGCTATAGGGAGCTAACTCAGGCTACTTCCATGGATGCTCTATCTATGTAGGAGCTAAATAATAATAACACCCTGTTTAACCCTCCTGTCGTCCTTCCGGGTCAAATTGACCCAATCTGTTTTGACTATTCCTTCTTTCCTCCCTCCTCCTGCCTTCCTCTCTTCTTTCCTCCTTCCTTATTTCCTTCCCTCGCCCCTCCTTTCTTTCTTTCCTTCCTTTCCTCCCTCCTTCCCTTCTTTTCTTTCCTCCTTCCGCTATCTCCTTTCCTTTCTCTCTGCTTTCCTTCCTCCTGATTTCCTCTCCTTTCCTCCTTCCTTCCTTCCTTCTTTCCTCCCTCCTCTATCCTCCTTCCTTCTTTCCTTCCCTCGCCCCTCCTTTCTTTCTTTCCTTCCTTTCCTCCCTCCTTCCCTTCTTTTCTTTCCTCCTTCCGCTATCTCCTTTCCTTTCTCTCTTCTTTCCTTCCTCCTGATTTCCTCTCCTTTCCTCCTTCCTTCCTTCTTTCATCCCTCCCGCCTCCATCCCTTCCTCTATCCTCCTTCCTTCTTCCCTTCCCTCGCCCCCCCTTTCCTTCCTTCCTTTCTGCCCTCTTTCCTTCCTTCCTCCCTCCTTTCTGCCCTCTTTCCTTCCTGCCTCCCTCCTTTTCTCCCTCCTTCCTTCTTTATTTTTTCCTTCCTTTCTTCTCCTCCTCCCCTTTCTTTCCTCCATCCTCCTTCCTTTCTCTCTCCTTTCCATTCTCTCTCCTTTTCCTCCTCTCTTCTTTCCTTACTCCATCCTTCTTTCTTTCCTTCCTTCTTTCCTCCATCCTTTTTTACTTCCCTTTGCGTCCTTCCCTCTTCTTCCTTCCTCGACCCGAGGACAACAGGAGGGTTAACTTCGTCTACAATGGTTGTGGAGGTAGAAAGCTTCTTTGGCGTGTACATGCTGTACTGCACCAATCCTAAATACAAAGGCCGTATTTATATCGGTTTCACTGTGAACCCTGAGCGGAGGATCGGACAGCACAACGCTGGACGGCACAAAGGAGGAGCCAAGAGGACCAGCGGGAGAGGACCATGGTAGGACCTAGGACCAGTGGTGGAAGAAGTATTCAGATCCCTTACTTAAGTAAAAGTACTAATAAAACACTGTGAGATTACTCCACTACAAGTAAAAGTCCTGCATTCAAAACTTACTGAAGTAAAAGTACAGAAGTATCAGCATCAAAATGTACTTAAAGTATCAAAAGTAAAAGTACTCATTATGCAGAATGGACCCACTCAGATTGTTTCATATATTCTAAAAATATATTGTTGGGTTATTATTTTTGATGCATTTATATACGGACCGCTTTAATTTTCTCAAGGTAGGGCTCATTTTAACAACTTAATATACTCTTATGATGTTCAATTTAAAACATGTTAACATGTTAGCAAACATTTCATATTAATTATGTTTTTATTTTAAATCTTGAACTGAAAAGTAACTAAAGCTGTCAGCTAAATATAGTGGAGTAAAAAGTACAATATTTGCCTCAAAATGTAGTGAAGTAGAAGTATAAAGTAACATAAAATGGAATTACTCAAGTAAAGTACAATTATCTCAAAATTGTACTTAAGTACAGTACTTGAGTAAATGTACTTAGTTACATTCCACCACTGGTGGAATTATTAGGATCCCTTACTTAAGTAAAAGTACTAATAAAACACTGTGAAATTACTCCACTACAAGTAAAAGTCCTGCATTCAAAACTTACTGAAGTAAAAGTACAAAAGTATCAGCACCAAAATGTACTTAAAGTATCAAAAGTAAAAGTACTCGTTATGCAGAATGAACCCACTCAGATTGTTTTATATATTCTAAATATATTATTACATTATTTGTAATGTGCCTTTTATGTAACCAGTGTTTTAATTTAGTAAAGACAGGACTCATTGTATCTACTTAAAATACTGTTATGAGGTTTAATTAAAAATATGTCTAATCACTTTAAATTGATCTTATATTTTATGTTATATCTCAACCTGTAAAGTAACTAAAGCTGTCAACTAAATGTAGTGGAGTAAAAAGTACAATATTTACCTCAAAATGTAGTGGAGTAGAAGTATAAAGTTACATAAAATAAAAATACTCAAGTAAAGTATACATGTAAATCTCCATGTACATGAATTCAATTTCTCAAGTGGATTGTTACATTTGTATAAATCAATTATACCTACACTGGTGGTGGCGATCTTATTCGAAATGACTGTGAAAACGCCGGAAAGTGCTCCATTGCAGATGTGTCCGATTTTGGGATACAGTCTCTATAATATTCTGTATATATTCATTGTTTCCTTGTTTTGTTCAGGGAGATGATCTTCATCATACATGGCTTTCCCTCAGATATTGCTGCCCTTCGGGTAAGTTAATGGCTTTTGAAGTGACTGGCCAATATTTTATACCAATTTTAACCCATAAGAACCCAGACCCAGTTATCCTTAAAGGAAAGTTATGGGGGATATACCACCATTTCTGATGTGTTTTCAAAAACACTATCCCTAAATGTAAAAGATCTGTGATGTGACATAAACTTTACATTGGGCGCTTATAGTATTTATGTTTATAATATTTATGTTTATAATATTTCGTATTTTAAAATTAAAAAAAACTAGACACAAATTTGCCTTTTCCTCTGCATCTCCACAACATCTATCAAAATTGTGACATTATTAGTTCTGTTTAACAACAAATGATTTTTTAGATTTGTTTTTAAGTAGCATAATAATAATAAATCGATAATAAATAAACACAAATACCCATGTGTCTTTTTGTTTATCAAAATTGTGACTTTAATTTGTTCAGGAAATATGTTCAAAACAAGTTAAATGCAATACAGGACGCCCTGTTAACGGATTAGAATTGTTAAATGGGTTTAAACTTCGCCTAGTAACAAAAAATAGAAGATTTAACATGTTTGTTACACGGGTGTCACCATGGGTTCTTATGGGTTAATATTAACTGTGACTGGTGATTGTTCCATCCAAAACATTAAGAGTCAGCAATTTTACCTGCAATTTCTTCAGAATTTAGACTTTGAATGAACAGTTACCTTTGTTTCAACTGGAGGAATGAATCACCTCAGACAGAAATCTCTGCTCTGGGTTTAGTATTTTCTGAACCATCTGAATTTAAAGTGTTAGATGTTGCTCCCTGCTCAATTATCAACCTTTTAGCTGCTACAACTTGAACTGCTTCCTTCACACAGGTCTACTAAATGAATCACGGGACATCAGGATTATTAGCTCATTGTTTCATTGTGTCTAAAGTATATATAAATAATCATCAAACACTTAGCACATTGTCTAGTGTGGAAACAGACGCTGGAGTTTTCAGTCTCATCATATCATTACATCATTACATTTTCTGACTCATTTCACAGTAAATCACAAAGAACTGTGACTGTGATGTCTTGTGTGAAAATTCTTCTACTCAAACGCTGCATTTTTGATCATGTTTCTTCAAATGAGGAGGAAACACAACTAGGAATACATAAAGGGAATTCAGAGTTAAACTAATCTCTTAACTTTAAACTCCTGCTTCAAAGTTAATTTATTACATTATCAGGTTTTATTACATTTTCAATGGACTCGAGTGCAGATTTTTATTACATTATCGGGAATTTATTACATTATCAGGTTCTACAGGGCTGAAATGTGTTTCTATGAGGATACCTGGGATGCATGCAATGAAAGTACCTAATTTTTCACATCTGGACACTGACAGACAATGTATTGAAGAGGAAATCTAACGTTTAGATCAGCAGTTCTCAACCTTTTTGAGACGCGACCCCCAATTTAACATGCATGTTGTCCGCGACCCCCGCTCACTGAACACAATCTCACACGCACAGTTCAGATCAAAAAATAAACAAAATGACCAAAAAAAGACACAAATTGACCACAAAATGATCAAAAAAGACACAAAATGACTAAAAGAGACACAAAATGACCCAAAATAGAAACAGAATTACCAAAAAGACACAAAATGACTAAAAAAAGACGCAAAATGACTAAAAAAAGACACAAAATGACCAAAAAAAGGAAACAAAATGACCAAAAAAGACACAAATTGACCACAAAATGATAATGAAAAGACACAAAATGACACAAAAAAGAAACAAAATGACCAAAAAGACACAAATTGACCACAAAATGATCAAAAAAAGACACAAAATGACACAAAAAAGACACAAAATGACCAAAAAAAGAAACAAAATTACCAAAAAGACACAAATTGACCACAAAATGATCAAAAAAAGACACAAAATGACCAAATAACACACATAATGACCAAAAAAAAGACATTAAATGACCAAAAAGACTAAAACACATTAACACAGTGGAGACAGAGCTGACTTCCAAAATGATTTGGCGACCCCCAGAAATCATCTCGCGACCCCAATTGGGGTCCCGACCCCAAGGTTGAGAATAGCTGGTTTAGATAACCGTGTCATGTTTTATTCTTGAATTCACTTCCCGGTAGAAACGAAAAGCCATCAGTTCTAATGTTCCTGTCTGCTTTAATCTATGACTAGTCTAACCGTCACCATTCTGTCTCAGTTTGAGTGGGCGTGGCAGCACCCTCACTCCTCCAGGCGTCTCTCTCACGTCTCGCGGCGCCACAGGAAAGAGTCGAGCCTGCAGTTCCACTGGCGCGTCGTCTCCAATATGCTGCGAGTGGCGCCGTGGCACAGGTTGCCTCTGACGGCCCGCTGGCTCCAACAGGAGTACCGGATGGACTTTGAGCCCAGTCTGCAGCCTCCACTACACATGCCCATCGCTTATGGGACAGTAAGAGCCAAGAAGAAGCAGCAGCAGTCTGCAGGAGAGGAGGGGAAGACGTCCAGGTGTTGTCTCTGTAAAGAGCCGCTCAAGGTAGAGTCTCTTCAGATATCACACATGATATTGTTCTGTTCCATGTAAAGATGTAATAACACTCTTTATTACACTTTTTATTAACCCATTTACGCCGGGAAAGCATTACCACATTTCTACCAATTTCATTTCTATCTGCTACAGAGGCTGAAAAATCTTCTGTTGAATTTCCAGAAAAACTTCAGGTTTTAGGGGGTTCTTTCAAAATCGCCCAGAGGTTTTACAGGCATGTTTTTCCAGGCGCTTTAGGCCTTAATGGGTTAAAGGAGGAGTTCAACTAGGGGTGTGCCATGTCGTATCGTTCACGATAATATCGGTATATTTTTTTTATGGTTAAAAAAAATGCATATCATGATATTGGAAGAATAGAATAGAATAGAATAGCCTTTATTGTCATTGTATATATACACAACAAAATTGGAGTGCAACTCCCATTGGTGCAAAATAAGAAACTCAAAATATATATATACATACATGGAAAAAAAATAAAATAAAATAAAACAAAATAGACTATTTTGGTTTATGATATTGGCAACGTTCCTACTTCTTGATGTAGTGGTTAAAGTTGTTTTAATCACAAAAAGCTACTTACTCTCTGTCGCTAAACACATGCAGCTTTCAAAATAAGAGCACAGTGTGTTAAGAGAATCCACCACAGAATTTACAAGAAGACTGTCAAAATAAGATGCCTTAAATAAAACATACAAGAACCTTTATTCTCCTTTACAAAATGTCATTAAAATATGCCCCCGGAACCCCTAAATGGTTAAAAGACACAAAATAACATATATATATATATATATTTAGAAATATAGTACAATTCAGGTAGCCTATAGGTAGGTAGACCTTCTGTAAACTATAATACTTTGGTTTTTAAAGCAAAACACAATACTTTCAAGTACATTCAGAACATTGGAAACCCTGACTATTAGAAAACATCTCTCTGTTGCTTCAGAGGCCACAACAGTTGATTTACCAACAGCTGGTTTAAAAAAAAATTATTTTTTTTAATTTGTAACAAAATGTCCCATCATCCTTCATGTTCACTGTGGTTTGTTGTTGTCTCAACTCATCAACGCTAGTTGGTGCTCCAGTATAATCGGTCCGCCTGAAACAAATCCAGTGAGAAACGTTCCGCGGTGCAAAAATAAGTGCGATTAAAAGGCGTCAATTTTTTTAGCGCGTTAATTTTTGTGTAATTAATTAATCTTAACCCATAAGAACCCAGACCCAGTAATCTTTAAAGGAACATTATGGGGAATATACAACAGACCAAGTGGACCACATAGAACACTTGTATCATGTTTTAAAAATAAAAAAAATACTAGCCCTAAATGTCAAAGATCTTTGATCTGACATATATGTGACATTGGGCGTTTTTGGAATTTATGTTTATGATATTTTTTATTTTTGAATGAATAAACTAGACACCTTTTCTGCCTACTGTGATATCTGTACAGCACTTTGGTCAACCCCGATTTTTTTTTTATTGCCCTTTGTAAGTCAAGTCAAAACTTTATTTATAAACACAAATTTGCCTTTTTCTTTGCATCTCCACAACATATATAAAAAATGTGACTTTAATAGTGCTGTTAGACTACAAATTCCATTTCAGACTTGTTTTAAGTAACAAAATAATAATAAATCAATAATAAATGAACATAAATAACACTGCCTCATTTGATGGCTTCTCAACAAGCTACTCTAGCTGTAGAACACTGAAAAACACAGTTATGTACTTGAGAAAACATACACGAACATTACTAGAACATTTAAAATGTTTGTGACACCGGTGTCACCGTGGGTTCTTATGGGTTAACGCGTTAAAGTCCCGGCCCTATTAATTACACATTTAATTAACTTTTTTTCAAGTTGAAAAATCCCCATATCTTAACCTTAATAAATGTGCTCCTGTCAGAAGTAAAATAATGTCAGAGTTAGGTTCTGTTCTGTATTCTGGAAAAAGTCAGTCACATGCAATCAGTTAGCTGAAGCCACTAACTGATCTTTGTCTCTTCTTTTCCTCAGGCGTCAGAAAAGCTGAGCTGTTTGGACCCGTCCTGTAGGATGAAGAGTCACGTGGTCTGCCTCGCTAAACGTTTCCTGAGGAAAGACTCGTCCCACCTGCTGCCAGTGGAGGGAGAATGTCCCGTCTGTCAGCGCTCCGTGCTGTGGGGGACCCTCATTTGCCTGAGTGGAGCTATAAGGACCTGATGTTTCAATCCATATGGTACGTCTGAACTCTTGATTTTATTATTTTTTTTACACTGTTTCTCTATACAAGTAGCCTGGGTATGCCTAGACTGCCTTGCGCGCTCAAATTTAATTTCGAACTGCGAAAGGGTCTGGAAACCAGGAAGGATTCTTAGCCCTGTTTTAGGGATCCAATCACAGAGCGGGGAGGGACGGCAAGACGATGACGCGTACTACTCGGCACTTGGAAGCTTGTAGTTTTCCGGATCCAACATGGCTGCTGCAGACGCGAAACTCTCTTTAGCTGTAGATGGTGTTTTAAATAGTTTAGAGTGAAAGTTGAAAGGCGAAAGGTCTCTCGGCGGCTCCGCTGAGATCACCGGCGTTATGGTAGCGGGGCTATTAGCATCGCTAGCGGCTATTAGCGCCGTTAGCGGCTAATAGCTAATAGCCGCTAACGGCTAATAGCCCCGCTACCGCGGACAGCGGAGCCCCCAGAGACCCGCAGCAGCTTGTTTATTGCCCATAAAATCAGTGGATGTGTGTGGCTGAATGACATGAGGGGGAATAAAGCGTGAAAATAAATAATCTTGCAGAAAGCGAGAACTGGAGAAGCAAAGCAGCAGCAACACTCTCTCACAGACACACACACAACAAACATCCATTTCTGTTGTTCTACTACGTCATCTGGTATAACTGATCTGATTGGCTAAGAGCTACCTACAGACGCTTTGATAGACATTCTAAGGGCCCAATAAACGGCTCTGGAGGATCGTAAACCACACCTCCTCTACGGAGAAATACATTGCTCGTTGCCAGACTAGACCTCATTTGAGAATAGTCTGGTGTTAGCCAGGCTACTATACAAGGCCAATATAGCAAAATAGTTTCTTGTACCTGACAAGTTTCGGCTACTGTACTCTGTAGCCTTCATCAGAGGTGTCACGTGATGTTGGTGTGACGTCTACGGTTGAGAAAAGGTAGCGCCAAATAAAACGGCTATGGATAGCAACAAAAATCGGTGGACACATTCTAAATGTAAAATTAAATTAGAGTGGGTCCTGGTTTAGGTTTTGTGTCAGTCCCTGTCTGCAGCAATACATTCTTTGGTTTCCTGCCAGGAGAGTATCTGGTTCTCCAAAATGGGAGACCACCATCTACTACACAGAATACATTGACTGTGGGATACAACCCCACCTCAGAAACACCCAAACTATTCCTTTAACCCATAAGAACCAATGGTGACACCCGTGTAACAAACACTTTAAATCTTCTAGAACAGCGGTTCCCAAACTTTTTTAGCCGTGCACCCCTTCTACGTCCCAACTGGGTTGACGCAGCCCCAATCGCCCACACCTTCAAAAAAAACAAAATGCAATAAGAGTTTTTATAGCCATATTAAAGGTGGATGATGATGACAGGCTCAGATCAGAGGCAGAAAGCAGATCAGTTGGGAAAATGTGATAATATTTGAGCTGCGTTGAACAAAAATTGCAGCAAATTTTAGTGAGCGTGGAGTGAACACAACCCCGTCATCATAAAACAGGTTGGGAAAATGATACAAGAACAAGAAGATAACTTCTTCTACGCTTCATTATAAGATCAAAAACAACCAAAAATAGATGCAAAAATGACCAAAGATGACACAAAATTATCAAAATAGACACAAATCGACCAAAAATACATGTAAAAATTACCAAACAACCAAAAAATAGATGCAAAAATGACCAAAATAGATGCAAAAATGAAATGTAATTGTGTCATTATCAGACCGCCATTACATTTTTCATCTCGCGCACCCCCTAGCAGCAGCTCACGCACCCCCAGGGGTCCACGCACCACACTTTGGGAATCCCTGTTCTATTATCTCCCATATACAGCTTTATGCTTGACATTAACTCATTAAATCCCTAAGAGACGTATACTCCACACCCTGGTGTGGTGGTCATGTGACTGTGACAAGAAGTGACTTCTCCAAAATGTGGCTGTGACTGGAAACAGAAATGTGAAAAATGTTAAAAAGCTTATTTTTTCTTTCTAGGCTAAGTTTCAACCCATTTAACAATTCTAATCCGTTAATGTCCTGTATTGCATTTAAGTTGTTCTGACCATATTTCCTGAACAAATTAAAGTCAGAGATGCAAAAGAAAAAGGTGAATTTGTGTCTCTGTAAGCAGAAAATGTGTCTAGTTTTTTTTCTATTTTAAAATAAGAACTATCATAAACATAAATACCATAAACGCTCAATGTAACATTTATGTCACATCACAGATCTTTGATATTGAGGGGTAGTATTTTTTTTTAAAACATCAGAATTGTGTTCTATGTGGTCCACTTATAGAACGCATCCTTTAAGGATAACTGGGTCTGGGTTCTTATGGGTTAATGCTGAGTATGTCTTCTGTCTGGGACCTAAAACTTAAGATTTAGAAATTCAAAGCAAAGGAAATTTCTTCCACAGTAACCTTCTTTAATAAAAACCATAGCTGAGTATTTATTTTAAGTATTGATGTATTACAAGGGAACAGTATTGGCTTTAATAATTTCTCCTTCGATCTCCCACAGAGCCATTGGGCAGATGAATTGCAGATATTACGGAGTGGAGCCGGAAGAAATGGACTTTTGCTTCCTTCTCCTCAACAGTGATTATGTGTAATGAGGAACTTCACGAAGCTGTGCAGCAGAAATGTTCATGCTCACAGGCCCAATGATTTACTAATTATGTCCTGGTCATGAAATATAATGTATGTTTAATTTATTCAATATTTGTGAAAAAGCTGTTTTTAACGCATTTTGTGACAAATAAAAGAAGCCTGTTTTGAAGTGTATGTGAAACATCATTTTCTGTCACGGTTGTACATTAGTGAACCAGTTATTGTGTCAGTCTACATCACAGTAAATGCACATGTTGTCCTGTTACAGGATCCTGTTACAGGATCTCCTAAACTGAATTCTACTAGTGCAGTGCCCGTAGGAATTCGTAAAATAAAGAAAGAAAAATAACAAGCCAAGCAAAAATTTCTTTAAGCTTTTATTATCTCTAGTTAGTTGCTGTGACAAGGGAAACAATAGCAAAGCATTATATAGGTAGTGATCATCATAAAGAAACCAAAAATCTCAATAAAAACATTTTCAGAAAAGAATTTCATGCGTACCAGTTTGTGATTTGATTAATGTTATCAGTGTTATAACTAGCTTTATCTGTTGTCCCTGTACAGTTGTATTATTTTCCCCTTTGTGATGTTCCTACATGTAAAGCAGGAACACATTCATTCTCTTAGAAAAGTTTGATTCATTAGCAATAAAAAACACCCTTCATCAGCTCACTTCACTCAGAGGTTTTGCTGCTGCAGCCTTGGATTCCACTGGATGCGGTACGACTCTGAGGCTACGTTTACATGATGACGGTCTGAACAGAAGACGCAAAAGTGGCGTCTCGTCTTCACTTTTTATTCCTCGTTTAGACGAGCGTTTTCGGGAGGAAATCTGCTGCATACGGTGACGCAAAAGTGTGTGAAATGCAGCCAGGCGGCATCACTTAAAGCCATAAGAGCATCTTTGGGCATGCAGAAGTTTTCCCGCCACACATTTTCATCAGCTACTCCTTCCACAAAGTTCTCCACCATCACTAGATCTCCCAGGTCTCGTTCACAGCCGTCTGGCTCCTCCCACCAATTGCTGCATCCAGAATGTGATGGAGGTAATTCCAGATCCTTCTCTGTTCACTAATACTATCTGTACATATCCTGTACATTTGGTGGAAAGACTCCTGTAAGTTTATTAGAGCTGCCAGAGCAGCTTGAAGGTCCCACCATGGAAATAATCCCACGTTTGTTTATTTCCTGTACTGGAGCATGTATGTGACGTAAACACATACGTGACGTGAGCAGATCAGATCAGAGTTTTGTGTCTTGTCAGTGTAGACGACACGCTACGGAGGAGAGGATTCAACTTTTCCACTTTGGAAGGTGGTTTCAGATTTTTGCGTTTTTAAGCCCCCAAAACGCCGTCACCGTCTAAACGAAAGGCACTTCCGATAAAATATTTTGTTGTTTTTACCCGCGAGCCTCCTCGTGTAAACGGGGCCTCAAACGGGTCCGTCCACAACGGCTGCGTAACCCCACAGTCCGTCAACACACCGGATCCGTCTGTGATCCGCACTGTTGAGTCCCGAGGACGCACGAAATCTCACGAATTCACGCGTAATCAAGTGGTATAACCGGACTAGAGAACCAGAAAGCATTTAAAGGGTTTTTGAGTCCATTCAGAGGAGTAGAAGAAGATCCACTTGGTCCTGTCCTGTAGATCTGCCTTTTTTGTGGAGATAATTGTATTGTATTGGTATACTTTCATTTATAAGGCAATATTGGGACTGCTGCCTTCGTACATTTGCAGCTTAATTACTGTGAGAAATGCAGGATCTTATTCTCTTCGTTCACAAGATCAATTGTTGCTTTCTGTCCCTTCTGCTCGTACGGAGTTGGGTAAAAGGGCATTTGTTTACTCTGCACCTTATGCTGGAATATGCGCCAGAAAGAATGGAAATTAACTGGATTTGTTTCTTTGAGCACTTTTAAATCCAAACTAAGAGTTATTGAGGCCAATTCTATAACATGCACTTGTTTCTCATGATGTGTTTAAGGTCTGTATGTTATGTAAATATGTAACTGTATTCTGTGTTTGCTGCCTCTTGGCCAGGGCTCCCTTGAAAAAGAGGTTCTTAATCTCAATGGGATATTCCCTGGTTAAATAAAAATAAAAAAATAAAAAAATTGTATGATTTTGGACCTCCAGAATCAACATCTCCTCATCCACGAGTGAAAGCCTCTAACCTGTTGACTTCAGGTCTGTCCAAACAATCCGCCGTGAACCCGAGGTATTTTATTTTGAAAATATACCGGATGTTTTATTTTGTGTCCGTGCACGACTTCCTGCCCCGAACAATCTGTTTTGCCGTTAGGCATTCAGTGGAATTTAGGGGTTACTTGGCCTTTAACGACCAGTAGCTTATAGAGGTTAGTCATAGCACTACATTACGTTTATGGATAACTGATGCTTATAACCTGTTCACAGACTTTTTTCTATTTATGCTACTGTCACATTACATTTTCACAAGTTAAAAAAAGTCCCTTTAATATCTTTCAGTCCATATTTAGGCCCTTTACCTGGCTTTTTAACTAAGTAAAACAGACAATGATTAAAGTTAATATCACAGGATTACATGTAAAAACATAAATCTATTGTAAGAATGATTGTAACATAAAAAGTATGAGGACATCTTAAAGCTACACACAGTGCAGTTGATTAAGCTTGAAAACATGAAAGTGGCATTTTATCCATTAATAAAGTTGCTGTGACAATATGTATGGTTTTACATCCAGCAGATGGAATGTAAAAACAATATTCACTCTGCTTTTAGCTCTTGTTTGGTCTCCACCATCGCCTGAGAGAAATATTTGTCTCTTTAGCTGCTAACGTCTTCATCAGCTAGTTTCTAACTGTGTCTGCTTGCAGGTACAGTACAGTGGCATATAATGAGGTGGACATGAATAACACTTACAGAGAAATACAATTAAACAATGAGCTCAGTTGATTATAAGTCTTTGTGGGTCTGTCGCTATAAAAGACCACTCTCACATTACACACTTGGTGCATTGCTATACAAAACATTGATTAGTGCAGGTTTGAATTTATGTAGCATTTACATTTAGCTGAACATCATCATCCTCTCCTCACTGCTGGACAGGGAGTGATTGTACGGTGATCACCGGCTGAGGAGGACAAAAACAACAAGTTAAGTTAATGCTTGACTATTTACAATTAAAAATTTAGTGTGATAAAACTTTGATCAGAGTCCCAGACCTATTTTGCGTCTTCCGTTATCTTGTGTGGTTGGTAAACACTACTGGTCAAAAGTTTTAGAACACACCAACTTTTTACCAACTTTTAATTGAAAATTATGCAGTTTAATGTCTCAGTGTACTCTGAAATTAATGCACATTTGCAACATTTAAAATTCTTTATTGAGCACGATAGTGTTTTGAAAGTAAAAAAAAGATTCAAAATCACATTTTATGTTGGACTAAAGGACTAAAAAAAGACACAAAATGACAAAAAAAGACACAAAATGACAAAAAAAGACACCAAAAGACACAAAATGACTAAAAAAAGACACAAAATGACCAAAAAAAGACACCAAAAGACAAAAAATGACTAAAAAAAGACACAAAATGACCAAAAAAAGACACAAAATGACTTACAAAGACATGAAAAGAATTCAAAAATGGACAAAATAGCCCAAGACTCCATAGAGTTAAGTTGTTAACCCATTTCTTGTTCCCTGAAAAAGGCCTACTTGTATAATTCTGAAATGTACATTATTTTCCAGTTTTGGTTAAGCTTACCTTTTTTTATTTACCTCTGGCAGTTCACCACTTACCTTTGTACCCTTTCAAGCTGTTCATTTGACTTGAACTGCTTGAATTTCAATAAAAAACTGGAAAAATTGGGGTGTTCTAAAACTTTTGACCGGTAGTGTATATTTATGCAATAGTAGTAAACCCTTTTTGTCCAGAAGAGCTCCGTGATAGAACCAGATGTGGTTGCAAGATTTGTGACAAAACTACTAAATCTTTCCAGCTGTATTGCTACAGTCAGTGTCTGCATTAACTCACCATTTTAGGAGCTGGCGAGCAGCAGTTGACCACCTTGCAGCAGTAAGCAGCCAGAGTGACAGAGATGGCCAACAGAGCCGCCTGAATCACCACACCCTCAGCAAAAAAGTGTGTCTGGATGCTCTGTATCAGGGGGAAGATTTGCAGAAATTACAGCACCAAAGTTTGGACACACTCATTCAGGGTTTTCTTTTTTAATTTGTATTATATTTTCTACATTCTACAAATGATGAAATAATGATGAAATAAAGATGTGTAATTCTATGTTAGTTTTCAAGAAGACTTTAAAATCTAAAATGATCAAGGGTTACAATGAAATTTGATTGAATTAGATTTTTCAGTTTAAGGTATCATGTGTTTTGTAACAATGTGAATTACTCAGTTAATGTAATGTAATGCATGTAGATGGTACAGGAGAGGCAAAAATAAGCCTTTAGTGGGGCTTCAGCCTAGTCCTTTTTCGGTTGCTGTCTGATGGATTCTTTTGTAAAAACATGATTTTATTTTGTTGTCTTTTTTTGTTGTTTTTTGTAACCGAAATAAAGCATTCATTCATTCATTGTAGATTAATATTAAAGGCATGAAAACTATGTTGGAACACGTATGCAATTATTTAGTAAACAAAAAAGTGTTTAACAAACCAGAATATGTTTTAGATTTTAGATTCTTCTAAAGTAGCCACCTTTGGCTTTGATGGTCTCAAACATCTATCTATAAAAGCAAGAAGCGTCTGTGTGTGTGTGTGTGTGTGTGTGTGTCTTTGTGTGTGTGTGTGTGTGTGTGTGTGTGTGTGTGTCTAGGGCATATCTCGCTGACCGTTAGTCAGACTGACCTAAGATTGTGTATGTGGCACGAAGGTGTGCATCCTTGATTTTGAAGATTTTTGAATTCATTTTTCAAAATATCATTATTTAGGTAGGACGTGTTGCAGCATTGCACTGTTTCTGATTGGACGCCTTTTAGGGGAGCTCCGCCCCTTTTAGTGGAGCTCCGCCCCATTGTGTGATAGGCCTACACCTGGTCAGTAACACAATTCACTCTGGATTTCCATGCATTTTTTTTACATACCAACCCAGTTTAGCATTTACACAAACAAGGTTTTAAGCTAATTTTAAACTCTTCTCATGAACAACTTACCTCAGCAAACAAACTCAGCAAATGAAATTATACAATGATGAGATCATATTTTAAGTAAAGGACTGGCGATTAAATATTTCACAGGCTGATGTTGGGTTTGCAGCATGTTAGCTTTTCCATCTCATTTTCATTTTGTTTACCTGCAATGATTTTATAACTACTGCAGGGGGCACTATTGAGTGACCAACACAGTGTCAATACAGTTCCTACACAGTTTGTGTAGTGTGTCAATACACTCCTTGAGGTATCATCATCCCATCACTACCACTAGGTAACTCAGCAAATCAACACCCTGAAACTAAAAGTGGCCTATTTCGCACTCGACAGACAAAAATGTCTGATATACACTGTGTTATAACCCATCACTACTCTTCTTTCATTATTTCATATCAAACTCTGAAACATCAAAGTATTGTTATTAAAAACCATACCGTTATAGCTCACCTCAATTTTCTGGCACATTTCGTAATATTCTGTGACGTTGGGGGGGTCGTAGTAATGCCAGCAGAAATAGGGTCCATCACCTATTCTTATCAGAGTCGAGATCATGTTGTAGATGGAGGCACCACAGGCAAAGATCTGCATCCCCAAACAGGCCCTCAGCTGAAAACAGTAGATATAACTTTTAGTGCATTATTTTTTCTCAAAGATTGTCACACCGTGGTGAGGTCTTGGGTTTTTTATGTTTTGGTCTCGTCACTGCTTTTATTTTGAAAAGTAACTCTCCTCTCGTTTCAGGTCACCTGCCCCTCCCTGTGTGTGTCACCTGCCTGAGCGTCTCCCCTAATTACCAATTGTGTTCACCTGGTGCTCCCTCCCTCATGTGTTAAATAGTCTGTGTCTCTCTTGTCCTGTGCCAGTGTGTCGTTTTTCGTCTCGCCAGCATTTCCACAGTTCTTGTCATCGCCACAGTCATCTGCCTTGCTTCGTTTTCGAGTTTGTTCTCCTCGTAAGAGTGATTTTCTTTTGTACATTTTCACAGCTTAGCTGCTCCCTTAGTTTGTTAGTTTTGTTTTTGCTTTTGTTTTTCCTCCTTAAGAGTGATTTTGTGTTATTTAGTTTTTCGTTCCTCCATTTTACGGAGTGATTTTTAGTTTAGTCTTTTTCCCTGTTTAGGTTTTTCCTCCCTTTTGGAGCGCCTTTTGTTTATTAGTATTTTTGTTTGTCCCTTTTTCCCCTTTCCCTTGTCTAGTTATTTGTTCATTACCCCATAGGATTGTTTGCCCTGAGTTTCAGGATAGTCAGGAGTTTTGTGTTTTTCCCTCTTTGTAGGGATTATTATTGTTAGGTCCTTTAGACTGTTAATGTTCATAGCCTTTTTGTTTCCTCTGTTCGGGGAGTTCCTCTTGCTGACTAAGTATCTAAATAAAGTGCTTTTGACATACTCAGATATATCTCTGCGTCTGAGTCCTGCTTCGAGCCCGGCCTGACAAAGATCCAGTGTGTAGGATTCAGTTGAATCTAGCGATGAGACTGCAGATTACAATCATTGATTATAAACAACCCAATACCCCTCGGCTCCAGTAGTGCACTCAGACTGTTTGAAGGGCAGGAGTGAACAAATAAAAAGGCACAATCTGCACAACATGGAGCCCCACCAACGCACAAAAAGCTATGATGCATCATGTAGGATGAAATAGTCCTCATCCTTGATTACGATTAGCATTAAGTTGAAGGAGATCCAGATCAAAGTAATTAATGACATGGTACCAAGGTTATTATAGTTAACGAAAACTAACGAAATAACGAAAACTAGAATTGAAAAAACATTTTCGTTAACTAAAATAAAAATAAAAACGAGTTTTTAAAAAATGATAACTAACTAAAACTGTATTTTGTGGTTACAAAACTAACTAAAATTATAGTGAAAATGTCCTTAGTTTTCGTTTTTGTCAACTTTTTTCATTCATAATTCAGTGTTTCTTTTGGAACATGCAACACATGGTAAATATGTTTACTGAGACTGGGATGTTTACACTAGAACCAAAATACAAAACACCCAGAACTGTAAGAGTTAATAACCTTATTGGGGCTGAGATGGATAAACCAAAGGAAATAAAGGAAACATTTATTATGACCTCTTTGAATCATGCACCCAACATATAGCCCATTACAAAAAAACTAAAACTAACACTAAAACTAATAAAAACTAAACTAAAACTAGAAAACTCACTCTAAAAACTAACTAAAACTAACTGAATTTGAAAACAAAAATTCACAACGAAATTAAAACTAAAACTAATGAAAAATCCCAAACTATTATAACCTTGCATGGTACTGAACTAAACCTAACCATGTAAAACTTTATTTTTTCCTGTCAATAAAAACACATACAGAAACAAACAAAAACACAAGGGGGGTAAATACTACTTTGTCACATAGAGATGCCATTTTGTCCATCTTACAACATATAGCTCTGTTTTGATTCTAAGACTGTGGGTCATTTGTTCCATTGATCAAATTTCTTTTACAATGTCCAGCCAGTGGTTCAGTTCTCAGCCAACTTCTTGTAATGGCTTTCTTAGCTGCAGGTGATAGGATCTTGAACAGGTCTATGTCTTCTTTACCTATTACAATTTGTACATTTTTAAGTAAAATGCATCAATTTTGTGCATTTTGAGAGGTAAATGTGAGCAAACACCTCACATTCACCATAACGACGCGAAAAGTAAAGCAACGCCTCTTGTGCATTCCCCGTTCGTCGGCTACCAAAGACAGGAACGTCGCACCTCATTAGCTAACCACAACATGTTTGTTCAGTTTGCCATATTCCGGCTCTAGAGGGAACATCATCATAATTTATTGTTTTATTCATTCATTCACCTTTATTTAACCAGGCAGGTCATTAAGAGCAAATTCTTATTTACAATGGCGGCCTGACAAGCGACAAGGGCCACTTGAGGGAAGGGGAGGTGGGCTAGGGAGTAAAACACAGTAAAGATTGTCTGTTTGCCAAATATAAAATACTGTTCACTCTTTCAAGATGTGATATATTGTCTTATAAGTTATTGTTTGTGTGTAAGGCTACTTGTTATTCTTCAAATGTATTTTGTTCATTTTGTTTGAAGGGGCACTATTTTTTTTTCATGTGTAAAGGGCAGCCGATAAGGCACTTTCTCTTGTTTTCACCATCTAGAGGGCACTTTAGTGCGCTTTTTCAACCATGGAGGCATGAGGTTAAAAGATAACACACACACACAAACACACAGTCCACTCTCACACAGTGAGCGTATGTGAGTGTATCAGCTGTGTACCAAGGTTATAATTGTTTTGGATTTTTCATTAGTTTTAGTTTTAATTTCGTTCTGAATTTTTGTTTTCAAATTCAGTTAGTTTTAATTCGTTTTTAGAGTGAGTTTGCTAGTTTTAGTTTAGTTTTTATTTTTTGAAAAGGCATAGTTTTAGTTTAGTATAATTTACGCGTGCAGATGTGTTATCGCTCGCGCGACTTTTGACTCAAATATGATTTTAGTTAATTAAGGGTGAGAATTACAATTTGCGGGTGCTTTGAGAATTACACTGTGTGTTATTGCCTTATTTGCACGTGTTTAGCGGCTGCAAACGCCTCGCCCCATCTAGCTTCTCTCTACTGTTCCTTTAAGAAATTATGTTCTTTGCCACCGTTGGCTGCAAGTTAAATGGCTGCATCTGGCCACACATGGAAAAGTCTCACAGGGTCAGTGGACTTGTGCAACAACCGGTCCGTTCAGACCTACCCAGTTAGTCATCCGCCTCATAGAGGAAGTGACTGAGAGCAGTTGTTTTTTGTGACAGGGAGTCTTAATTTCTCATGACAAGACAGTTTTATGTTTTCTGAAAGTTTCTAAAGACAGTCAGCCTGGATCTGTATGTGGTAGCTGTCTAATGAGTATAGAAATGGTAACTCACCGTTGGCAGATGGAGGTTCTTTGCAGCTATAGCCAAACTCCCAGCTATTATGACCTGCGAAAGACAAATCACACAACCAAAGGTTTCAGCAGTTAACAGCACATTCTTGATAAGCTGAAAAGTGCTGCTGTGGGTTAATGGTCATTTCAGCAGGAAAACATATATATGGATAAATAAAATGGCCTGAGTAGAATAACAACCCCCGTTCCAAGAAAGTCAGGATGTTGTCTAAAACATAAATAAAACATAATGTGATCATTTGCTAATCCGGTTAGATACATATTCAATTCAAAACTGTAAATCACAAAATATTTTCAGTTTCGACTGTGATCTGTGATCACATACGCGACAGATTAAACACGAGAGACGCAACTGTGGCTGCCGCTGCTAACTGTGCACAACTTCAGCAGCTGATCATAAACAAAGCTGCATGGCAAATTATGCACAACGTCTCCGCTGATCATAAACATATGAGAAACAAACAATGAACACCTCATACACACTGTCCTGCTACAGAGCTAACTGTTAGCCTATTAGCAATTTGCAGACTGGACGCTAAGGGGTTAACATCCCCTCTGGCTCTGCAGCTGGGAGAGACTGCTGCAGGAGGACTGTGCCGATTTACTCTTCTTAACGAGCCACCGGCCCCCGCGGCTCGCGGTTTTAAGAGATCTTAAAGTGCTGTTTTAAATAGGGGTGGGCAATATGGCCCTAAAAGAATATCACGATATTTCAGGCTATTTTTGTGATAACGATATTCTTGACGATATTACCAAATACTTAAAAAGATATAGAAAATATGATTTTTTTTTTAAGTCTGTATAAATAATTAAAAATCTAAAATGTAGTTTGAAGTGCAAATCTCAACAGTTGCCAAACACAAAAAATTTACTCTTGATTCTTGAGTATGAGCAAATAATAAAAATAACTATTTAGGGGTTCTGGGGGGCATATTTTAATGACATTTTGTAAAGGAGAATAAAGCTTCTTGTATGTTTTATTTAAGGCATCTTATTTTGACAGTCTTCTTGTAAATTCTGTGGTGGATTCTCTTAAAACACTGTGCTCTTATTTTGAAAGCTGCATGTGTTTAGCTACAGGGAGTAAGTAGCTTTTTGTGATTAAAACAACTTTAACCACTACATCAAGAAGTAGGAACGTTGCCAATATCATGATATGCATTTTTTTGAACCATAAAAAAAATACACCGATATTATCATGAACGATACGATATGGCACACCCCTAGTTTTAAAAGAAATATTTTACAGAATTGCAAAAAGTGCAAAACAGAAAATGTGTTTGTATTTTTGGTTCCTTTGTTTTAGACATGGTTACACACCTGAACAATCACCTGATATAATGAGAGCTACTAAAGCAAAAAGTACCTCGGCATAACAGTTACTCATATATATTTTCAGGCACTGTTGGTCTAAGGCAGGCATGTCAAACTCTGGCCCGCGGGCCAAATTTGGCCCGCAGTGTAATTTTATTTGGCCCGCGAGCCAATATCAAATTACTATATTATTATTGTACTATAAAAGCTGACCCGCCGGTATTATATGGCGCATTTACCGCTAATACTAGATTTATTATTGTTATTTTATTTTTAAATGTATTAACCTGTTGAAAAACTTTATTTTGATATTTAAATCAGAAGGATGCAAATAGAAAAGAGGCATACAATTTTTATTTAATTTTTATTTAATAAATTAATGACATTGATGTGTTTTTTATATGAAATTTGATTTTGCATGTCTGCACTATTTAGTTATATATTGTATGTTTATAAGCGTTGCTGGTTCCATATTTAATGTTAAAGCAAAACATGTTTGGTATATATTAAAAGGTTTATTTGTTCAATGTTGGCCCGCGATTTTATTCAAGTTTTAAATTTTGGCCCATTGTGTATTTGAGTTTGACACCCCTGGTCTAAGGCATAATATTTGATAAATCCATGTGCTTACCAGTGCAGATGAAATGAAGAAAGCAATGTCGGCGGCCATGCGGCCCAGGTCATTGGCCAAAAACACGCCCCCGCAAATGACCTGAAACAGACTCAGGCCAATCTGAGTGATCTGGGACAGCAGAGAGAAAACAACATGACTTAGATATACAAAAGTCATGAATGTGTATTTTTAAACACAGTGACACAGACACACAGTGTACCCCCAGAGCTTTGGGTTCAGCCTCCAGGTACTTCTGTTTCCTGTTGGCGTTTCTCTGGAAGCTGAGCGCCACCAGAGGGCTCTGAGCTGGGCTGATGCCTTCCTCCACAGCTGCTGATTCTTCTGAAACAACACATCTGGTCTTACTTTCATGCAGTGTTGGGGAAGCTACCTTGAAAGCAGAGCTTTGCAAGCTACAAATGACTTAACACTACAACAAGTTGGATGACAGTAAAGCTACCAGAGGGAGAAATCTAGTTTTGTCAACTGAAGCCACTTAGAAGAAGTAGTTCAATGTACTTAGTAAAAAAATGTACATATACCTTGAAGCTCATTCTGCCTAATAACTGTCAGTACACAAGTTCAGAACATTTTTGAGCTTATCAGTAGAAAAAAAGAAAAAGAAATGTGACACATCATACTTGACTTCAGATGCTGATTTGGATTTTATATTGATATTTCTTTTCTTAACCTAAAGCTAGCCATTTGGAGGTAGTATTCACAATCTTTAGCCCTTGTGTCTTTTTCCATCTATAAAATATCCATCTATAAAAGCAAGAAGCGTCAGTATGTGTGTGTGTGTGTGTGTGTGTGTGTGTGTGTGTGTGTGTCTGTCTAGGGCATATCTCTTGACCGTTAGTCAGACTGACTGAAGATTTTTGAATTCATTTTTCAAAATATCATTATTTACGTAGGACGTGTTGCAGCATTGCACTGTTTCCGATCGGACGCCTTTTAGTGGAGCTCCGCCTCCTTTTAGTGAAGCTCCGCCCCATTGTGTGATAGGCCTACACCTGGTCAGTAACACAATTCACTCTGGATTTCCACCCTGACTCATCTCATCTGGAAGTCTATTTAGCCTGCCTATCTTTAGGAGTTTTAAAGTGCGCTACAAGGTTCGATTATCCAATAATATTCAAATAGTTTCCAGCGAATATCAATGTTCAATGTGTATGTGCTGGATGATGTGTGTACCTCATAAAAAGTGTTTTATGGAGTTGCAGACGTTGTTGTAGCGTGATTAGCATGCTAAGAGAAAATTTAGCTTTATTCACTTCTTATGTTGCATTGCAATGTAATTCAGGGATGACATTCATGTTGCTTGGCGCAGTAGTTCTCAACCTTTTTGAGACGCGACCCCCAATTTAACATGCATGTTGTCCGCGACCCCCCGCTCACTGAACAGAATCTCACACGCACAGTTCAGATCACCCAAAAAAGACACAAAATGACCAAAAAAAGGAAACAAAATGACCAAAAAAAGGAAACAAAATGACCAAAAAAAGACACAAATTGACCAAAAAAGACAAAATGACCCCAAGAAGAAACAAAATTCCCAAAAAAAGACACAAATTGACCACAAAATCATCAAAAAAAGACACAGAATGACCAAAAAAACCCACAAAATGACCAAAAAATGACATAAAGTGACCAAAAAGACTAAAACACATTAACACATGAACACTTTAACACAGTGGAGACAGAGCTGACTTCCAAAATGATTTGGAGACCCCCAAAAATCATCTCGCGACCCCAAGGTTGAGAACAGCTGGCTTAGCGTAATGTCCAGAATCATTTGATAGGAGATACTTACATGCAATGTACTATACGAATACATACTTCCTACTGGCACTGCACTAGTCTTAAAAATTCAAAATTAAGTAATCAGTGGTTGAGTGTTGAGTGAGTTGAGTGTGTGTGTGTGTGTGTGTGTGTGTGTGTGTGTGTCTGTCCAAGTCTCACTTCTGCTTCAGCCCCCCGATGAGAGTGCCAAACAATGGCATGCAACATTGGAGGTTAGATTCTTGCAGTCTCAGAGTGAATTCACTCTCTGCTAGCATAGCTCACAAGTAAAAATGTAGGTTTTGCCATTGGAGCTAGTCAGTGTCATTTATATTTGTGTATTTAACATGACCAAAATGTTCAAATAAACTTTCGTGAACTGGAACAGTTAAATTGCTTGTTTGCCATGTTTTCGTCTCAGAACTTTGACCCTTCCACCATCACTACACAAATATAAATGCAGTTAAACCACCAGCAAGCTATCGCTACTCCCCAACACTGCTAAAATACTACTTAAATACTGACATTTAGCAGGAACAGCACAAAGACTTACGTGCAGCACAGTCTTAGAATCTAGGCTAACTTTTAACTACTTTTTATATTACATTTTTCTGATATTTTAGAGATACATGGGTCTCACAGGACAGCCACGCTAAAAAAACATAGAATAAAATATGATTCATCCTTTGGATTAACAGCAGTGAAATGCAATATATACATGAATAGCTACAGCAGTAATAAATAAAAAAAAATACCAAAACATCAAATATCACACTGTTAAAATAATCACCTAAGCCATTTTTTGTCAAAATTGTTTTTTTTTTACTAAATCATCTCCTCATAGCCTCCTATGGTAAAATCACCTCCATCCTCAGTTGATCAGATCATGTGATTTTACCCCTTTAAGATAATGGCCTATGTCAAGTGTGTGACTTAACCTGATTTATTATGCCTAAGTCAAAATAAAATGTGACTTAGGCAATTTTTTGAACATGCCTTTGTGACTTAAGCAAGATATGGTAACACTTTATTTTGAAGGTGTCTACATAAGAGTGACATGAGCGTGTCATAAACGTGACATGGGATGTGTCATGAACATTAATGACACTTTGAAGTAACATTAATGCTCATGATACTTGTCATGTCATGTTTCTGACAGGCTTGTGTGACTCTTATTTAGACACCTTCAAAATAAAGTGTTACCATATCTTGCTTAAGTCACAAAGGCATGTTCAAAAAATTGCCTAAGTCATTTATTTCTCTTAAGTTACATACTTTACACACAGTGTTATTACTATGCCAATAGTAAAACGATCAATAAATGTCATATGTTACACTTTTGGTGAAGTTTTTTGTGTTTCCTGCAAAACTTGAAGAAATGAGTTAGGGGATTATTTTAACAGGGTGATGATATGATGGAATAGAATATGATTCATCCTATGGATTAAAAAAAAACTGCAGTTAAATGCAATATACACATGAATAGCTACAGCAGTAAAAATAAATAAATAAATAAATAAATCCCAAAACAAATATAGTAGTGATAGTAAAAACTGCACATTCTCCACTTAATTTGCACTAAGTTGTATATAGTATATTATTATTATTTTGTATATTGTTAAATGTCTTTTCTTAGATTGTTTTTTATCTTATCTTAATATTGTGTGATTTTCTGCGGCTGTAACAAAGAAATTTCCCCGCTGTGGGATAAATAAAGTCAAATCTATCTAATCTAATCTAAAACCCTGATGGTAAACAGCCTACTTTTATTTTTTAAGTACATTCTGATGATAATACTGACAAACCTTTACCAAAGTTAGGTTTTTGAATGCAAGGCTGATACTTGCATGCAGTATTTTCAGTGTGTTTTACTTCAGTAACGAAACTGAGTACTTCCCTCTAGCACTGCTGCAGCGAAAGTCCGTTATTTAAGCAGTCTAAATCAACATCTGGATTTCATCAACGTAAACAACACACATCTTAGTGTGCCTCTTTCCTCGCTGTTAGCTCAATGCTATGCTACAATGTATAAATAAGATTAGTTTTACCTTCCATGGTCGCAAAATCCGCGATAAACTCCTTCTTCCTTTTTCTTTTAGATGTGTTTTGTAGCGCTCCGAGGCAGCAGGTCTGATCGGAAGTTTTGCAACAGAACTGTGGATTTTGGGGTGTTCTAGTCCCGCCCCCTCTGCTGTCACTCAGCGTTCTAGTCCCGCCCCCTCTGCTGTCACTCACCGCAACATGACTCCTGCGGCTCGTTTCCTCTCACACACCACATAGATAGATATATAAACACTAGATGGCTCACGCGCTGTTAGCCAATGGAGACCGACGTCCTCGCGTGGCGGCCATCTTGCCACAGGCAGCTGGCCCACTCCTAACATCATAGTAGCTATTCTCAACCTTGGGGTCGGGAACCCAATTGGGGTCGCGAGATGATTTCTGGGGGTCTCCAAATCATTTTGGAAGTCAGCTCTGTCTCCACTGTGTTAAAGTGTTCATGTGTTAATGTGTTTTAGTCTTTTTGGTCACTTAATGTCCTTTTTTGGTCATTTTGTGTTTCTTTAAAGTCATTTTGTGTCTTTTTTGGTCATTTTGTGTTTCTTTAAAGTCATTTTGTGTCTCTTTTTGAACATTTTATGTTTTTTTTGGTCATTTTCTTTCTTTTTTTTGGTCATTTTGTGTCTTTTTTTAGTCATTTTGTGTCTTTATTGGTCATTTTGTTAATTTTTTAGGTCATTTTGTGTATTTTTTTTAGGTCATTTTGTGCATTATTTTTTGTCATTTTGTGTCTTTTTTGGTCATTTTGTGTCTTTTTTTTTAGTCATTTTGTGTCTTTATGGGTCATTTGGTGTCTTTATTGGTCATTTTGTTTATTTTAGGTCAATTTTGTGTATTTTTTATGGTCATTTTGTGTCTTTTTGGGTTATTTAGTGTCTTTTTTGTATCCCTTTGTGGCCAATTTGTGTCTTTTTTGGTCATTTTGTTTCCTTTTTTTGGTCATTTTGTGTCTTTTTTGTCATTTTGTGTCTTTTTGTCATTTTGTGTCTTTTCTGGTCATTTTGTGTCCTCTTTTTGAACATTTTGTGTCTTTTTTGGTCATTTTCTTTCCTTTTTTTGGTCATTTTGTGTCTTTTTTTAAGTCATTTTGTGTCTTTATTGGTCATTTTGTTTATTTTTTAGGTAATTTTGTGTCTTTTTTTTGGTCATTTTCTTTCCTTTTTTGGTCATTTTGTGTCTTTTTTTTAGTCATTTTGTGTCTTTATTGGTCATTTTGTTATTTTTTGGGTCATTTTGTGTATTTTTTTTTGTGTCATTTTTGTGTCTTTTTTGGTCATTTTGTGTCTTTTTTTAGTCATTTTGTGTCTTTATTGGTCATTTTGTTTATTTTTTAAGTCATTTTGTGTATTTTTTTTGGTAATTTTGTGTCTTTTTGGGTTATTTAGTGTCTTTTTTGATCACTTTGTGGCCAATTTGTGTCTTTTTTTGGTCATTTGTTTCCTTTTTTTGGTCATTTTGTGTCTTTTTTTAGTCATTTTGTGTCTTTATTGGTCATTTTGTTTATTTTTTAGGTCATTTTGTGTATTTTTTAGTCACTTTGTGTCTTTATTGGTCATTTTGTTTATTTTTTAGGTCATTTTGTGCATTTTTTGTCATTTTGTGTCTTTTTTGGTCATTTTGTGTCTTTTTTTAGTCATTTTGTGTCTTTATTGGTCATTTTGTTTATTTTTTTAGGTCATTTTGTGTCTTTTTTTGGTCATTTTGTGTCTTTTTGGTTATTTAGTGTCTTTTTTGATCACTTTGTGGCCAATTTGTGTCTTTTTTTGTCATTTTGTTTCCTTTTTTTGGTCATTTGTGTCTCTTTTTGAACATTTTTGTGTCTTTTTGGTCATTTTCTTTTCTTTTTTGGTCATTTTGTGTCTTTATTGGTCATTTTGTTTATTTTTTAGGTCATTTTGTGTATTTTTTTGGTCATTTTGTATCTTTTTTGGTCATTTTGTGTCTTTTTGGGTTATTTAGTGTCTTTTGACCTACTTTGTGGCCAATTTGTGTCTTTTTTGGTCATTTTGTTTCCTTTTTTGGTCATTTTGTGTCTTCTTTAAGTAATTTTGTGTCTTTTTTTGTCATTTGTTTCTTTTTTGGGTGATCTGAACTGTGCGTGTGAGATTGTGTTCAGTGAGCGGGGGTCGTGGACAATATGCATGTTAAATTGGGGTCGCGACTCAAAAAGGTTGAGAACTACTGGTCTAAGGTGCATGTGGTATTTAAATAACCATATTGATTCATTTTAAACCCATTTTCAAACGGTTTGGTTTGTTATAAACCTCAGAGTTGTGGTTATGTTCCTGCATACTCAAGAATAATTTTAACCATGGACTTTCATAAATAAACATTAAGCAGATAGGTAGAGCAATAGCATGTGTGTGTGTGTGTGTGTGTGTAAAATGACAAAAAAAAGACACAAAAAGTTTTTTTTTTTTATCTTGCTAAGAACCAAATAATTTGCAGTGCACTCTGCTCAGGCCAGTTCATCACTGCTTGCTGCTTTAATTTGATCTCTCGTACATTTTTTTGGCTTTCTTGGTCACCAAAAGATGTAAAAGACACATAAAAGACAAAAGACACAAAATGACCAAAAAAAAAAGACACAAAAAAGAAGCAAAACGACCAAAAAAGACAACAAAAAAAACACCAAAAAGACACACCAATAGCTAAACTTATCTGCTTAATGTTTATTTATGAAAGTCCATGGTTAAATTAATGAAACACAAACATGCACTGTAGCCATGTAATAAATCAATTTCCAGGTTTGCTGATGTAAGCGAAATGTGCATTTTGTGGAGATGAGCCAGAGACAACTTTACACTTATTTTATGTTTGCCCATTTTCAAACTATATTTTGGAGGGATATGGAAAACTTCATACTCGATAAGACTGGACAGACCATTATTTTTTAACCTTAAGATATTATCTCAAAATTTGAATCTAATAACAAAAACAGTGTGCTTTATAACAAATCTTATGCTTCTGATGGTTAAGTTTCACATCCACAAGATGAAATTTTCCAAATCCCTCCCTAACTTTAGTGTTTTCACAATAGAATTGAAATTTTATATCGAAACTTTAGAGTTGATGTCAAATAAGAAATATGAACGCACTCTCATACACTTTAAAAACGTATTTTAAAATTATTCAGAAACCCCAGAATAATAAAAAGGGAAGCACCTTATACCCTATGTGCCTTATTATCTTATTATTTTATTTTTATATAGATATAAATACATATGTATATATATATTTAATTCTACAGATACTGTAACTGACATTTTTCTTTGTATGTCTTGTTTATATACTGAATGCCTGTATTTCCTTCATTGTTAATAAAGATCTGAAAAAAAAAAAAAAACCCAACATGCACTGTCTCTCCTTGCAGCGTATGATGATCTTAAATATATTCATGAAAATTAATAAATATCCAGCAACATTTTCTTAAATAGGGAATCAGTCATGGGAATGGTGAGATCAAGCAGTAGACAAACCACGACTGAACTGTTTTTAGTTTTTTTTATTTTATTTAAAATTTTCTTTAGGCTCCCAGGTGTCCTCCCACTTGGCCCCACTGGAAGAAAGAAGGACAACACCAGAAATGATTACAGTCAATGATCCCACTCTTCCACCTAAAATTCTAGAAGGTGTTTACATATTGAGTTACATTGACCATTCAGAAATAACGCCTTACTGAGACCACATTGTCCATATTCACCTACTCCAAGGTCTGTTCATGTGAAGTGTATTCTATGCTAAGTGTTTCATAGCACCAACATTTTTATACTGTATATTCATATTTATTCTGCACTGGAATTATATTCTACTCCTTAATACATACTCCTTCTTTAGACACTTTATATTTTATTGTATTTTTATTGTATTTTTATATTTTATTGCTTGAAGTATGCCTAGGTTGTTCTTTTTATTTAATTGTGTTGTCATTGTCTCTGTGTGTAATGCTGCTGCTACACTGTGATTTCCCAGCTTGGGATAAATAAATAAAGTCTGTCTGTCTGTCTGTCTGTCTGTCTGTCTGTCTATCTATCTATCTATCTATCTATCTATTGTGTATATGATTATGTTGCTGAGGTTTTTTTCATTGTTTTTTTTCTCTTTTCCTCTCTTCATGTTGTGCTGTATTTCTTTTCTTTCACCTCTGTCATATTATATGTGTGTTTTAAGTATATGTTTGGACGGGTTGATGGCTAATTTCATTGACCTAGTACGTGTTACTCTGTGCAATGATAGTAAAGGTGATTCTGACATGGCACTGTGGTGCCATAAAAGTGAAATTAACGACATTTCATTTTGTAATTCCATTTTATACATTGACAAGTTCCAAAATAACTAAAAATGTATATTTCTCCGCAATTAGAATAATTTCACTGCACACTTCCAATCCTTCTAGTCCTTTAAAGTTTCACAAAAAAGGATCAGATTAGGTCCATGGCTAAAAGAAAGTAATTTACTCTATGTATTTAAATTATATATTACTTGACATAACAAATAAGATAAACATACAAAATGACATACCATCCAGAGCAAGGAGACCAGCGCACGAACACCTCAGCATGGCCCTTAAACACAGTGAGATAGAGATTCATTATTTTCCTTATATAAACAAAAACTAGTGGTTAAACCCTGTAAATTATTTTTGTTTTGCCTGTGACCACTACACCCATTCTCAATGTAAAGAAAGATAAAGATGACAATAATATAATTTAAATATATTATTTTGGCTGGACTTGAATGCAATTGCATATAATATTATGGAATATTATTATTATACTGCATTACAAACCTCCCTGACTCTCTCCCTTAATATTCGTTCATAGGGGAAAGTCGTAGAACCGTGATGAACGGGGCATTCTGCAACAAATGGACACACACACACACACACACACACACACACACACACACACACACACACGTTACACACTCAAGTTATGGAACTGAAGAGCATAGATAGCTAGAAAATTTCCTCTGGGGAAATTTTGAAAGGGCCACGGGGGCTACTGCCGGTGTGTGTGTGTGTGTGTGTGTGTGTGTGTGTGTGTGTAATTAAAATCACATAAAGTTACTGTGTGTGCGTGTGTGTGCGTGTGTTTGAAGCATGTGTATGCATGTGTGAGGAGTGTGCGTGCTTACGTGCACGTTTGTGTGTGTGTATCTGTAACTGTAATCACATCAAAGATCAAAGGCAATCAGATCAAAGCAATCAACTGAATTAACTGACACCTGTTCCAGTGACAGCAGAGGTGGACAGACTGAAATTTCTGGCTTCTAACAGAAAGCATTTTTGGCAAAACCATAATACCTATCATTGATCCGACTTCACTTTGAGCGTCCTGAGTTCTTCCTGAACGTCTACATATGATTTTTTTTTCAGAAAAATGAAAAAATAGCTTTGTTAGAGCGATCTAAAAAAACTGTTCCATCTTCCTTTTTTCCGAAATCTCCCTGAGTTTTTAATATGGGAGCCAATGAGGCTGTTGGTGGTGTTGGTGCCGCATCTGTGCGTCGTACGCCCAAACTATAACTCTGACAGCTTTACCAGAGGATTGTGAGTGAGAAGACAAATTTTCCTACGTTTCTATGTATAAATTATTTCTGTAGAGTGGAATTTGCGGCCTGGAGCGCAGTTTGCAAATTTATTTTTTGACAATTTTTTCTCTCCCTCTACACTCTGGCGATGATGTCACACACTGTTACACGAACATTCCGTGCAATACACACCCATTATAATCTCAGAATTTCTCCAAAAATGATCATGGTCATTGAACAGGGATTGATAAAAAACTATATGACCTATCGAAACGTGGATTAATACACCAATACACAAGACTTGTGTCTACTGTTTAAAGTTTAAATGGAGTCTCTAGGTGAAATTATGCCGGAGGAGTAGACGTTTAAAAATCTCCAATTATTGTTCTTTTTCGCTCATTTTTTGTCGGCCGTCCCATTCATTTCAATGCAAAATTTGGGTGTATTCTGTAGAGAAAAGTAATAGCACACCGATCCCGATCAAACCACACGTTTTGATATATAATTTGTCCTGCTTCGCCCCGAGCACTGGTCCCTACAGCTATTGCTGTAGGGACCAGTGCTCGGTGCGATTGCCCCGAGGCCCTAATTACTTCAGAAACTGAACAGAAACAAACATATACATACCATTTTGATATGCCTTCCTCTTGTTCTTGTTCCTTCCTTTTAGAGCAGGGGCCAGGGAGGTAGATAGAGTAGAGAGCACGGAGGCAGACAGAGTAGAGGGCAGGTAGGCAGACAGAGTAGAGGGCAAAGAGGCTGACCCGGGGGCCAGGGAGGTAGATACAGTAGAGGGCAGAGAGGTAGACACAGGTGCCATGGAGGTAGATAGAGTAGAGGGCAGGGAGGCAGACACAGGAGTGACTATAAAGGAGATGACGGAGTCAGATAGAGGAGAAAGCTCAGATCTGGACACTGACATGGGACCAGAGGCAGGGCCAGGCACCACAAAGGGCAGAATGGCAGATGGGAGGAGAAGAGTGTCAGCTGCTGAAGCGTCTTCAGGCTCAGTCTTTAGAGTTTGTTCACTCTCAGCAGTTTGAATCTCTTCAGTCTCCGTCTTTAAAATCTCTTCAGTCTCAATATTTTGGATCTCTTCGGTCTCATTCTTTCGAATCTCTTCAGTCTCGTTCCTTAGAGTCTCTTCAGCCTCAGTTTCCTTTGTCAGGGCCACTGTTTCAGAGAGCAGAGTCACTATTAGGAAGAAAAACATATGATAAGTGGGCACAGCCAGTAGCTTGACTGTATGTGACAAAAGTTATTGAACTAAGGTTTTTGATCATTTGAAATGACATCATTATATACGAACCTGGTCACACAGAAATCCGTGAAATAGCCACGGATTTCGCTTAACTCAAAATCCGTGGAATAGCCACGGAATCGCTCAAATTTCCGTGAAACTGACACGGATTTCGCTACAATGCAAGTTAATGACAGTCATATCCCGTGGCTATTGGTTTGTTCCAAGTCACGTGACTTTCAAGGTCCCAGCGGTCAGAACAAAAAACATGGCGGACAGTTCTCTGTTTTAGTGAAAAATCAATATTTTGACTTAGTTTCTGCATAAAAATGGATTTTGATCACATTTCTAGCGAGAAATATATGTTTTATTTTCTAAATATTCACTCAGTGAATGTTCATAATCACTTTGTATGTTGGAATAGCCACGGGATATGACTGTCATTAACTTGCATTGTAGCAAAATCCGTGTCAGTTTCACGGAAATTTGAGCGATTCCGTGGCTATTCCACGGATTTTGAGTTAAGCGAAATCCGTGGCTATTTCACGGATTTCTGTGAGACCATGTTGTTATATACTCAACCACACAGTATTATGTGCACATTAGTTCACATTACCATTAAGAATACTTTCATAAATTCTCTGTATAGTGAGGAGTGCATCACGTGCCCCTTGAGTGGGCATTGGCTGGGGACAAAGGCACTCAGCCACAAAACCCTTCCCTGTCCTCTTGGCCAGCAGGAGTATAGGATGCCGATCCAACTGGTTCCACTTATGGAGCTGAAACACAACATCAAATCATTGAATAATGACTAGAATCATTTCTTTGTCATTTTTGTCCAGTGACCCAAAACTAATGGTGTAAGAATACTTCTCAGTAAAACAAATTGATCAGATCAATACTGCTCAGAATTGAGTGCATCCCTAATCAAAACTGGTATGCAAGTATCGCCAACTGCAGACCAAAGTATTATTCGTTTTTCTGTCAAAACCAAAATACAAAAAAACGGAAACAGTGCCCCCTTTTCCTTTTTTCGTTTTAAACCCAAAACGGATTTTGCTCTCAGCCTCAAAAAACTAAATTAAATAACGGCCCAAATTTGTTTTTTGCAAATTCCTTTATTTAATTTTTTTTTCTCATTTATTAATATGACGGTGGACAGACCAGAAGAGGGGGGAAAAAAGTCCCGTCATAATAAATGTAGCGTGCTAAATTATTATCAAGCATAATAAAGTAAAAACATATATTATCATACACGATTATAGGCTGCCGTTCTCTTTCTACACCCATGTATGATTCACATTTATTTTAGTCAACTGAAACTATAACAGCTGGTTGTTTGGGAGAACGTGATAGATAATTATTATTATTTTAGCTGAGTATGTGAATGTACATTGTGGAAAACTTCCACCCGAATTACATTCCCTGCCTTAATAAAGAGCATCTATAAAGTCACAAACAGAGGTCCCCATCACGCACAGTCAAGACCGACACGGCTTCAAATCACAATAATAGTGTTTATATTAATTGAAAATGAGAACTTGTGAAGTTATGACTTCAGGGCTGATGTTTAGCCACAGGGTGGCGCAGTTATTACATGAAGAGTAGACCTGAGGGCTTTAGTATGGAGGAGGCTCAACATGGCCAGACTCTGTGTTCATGTTCCAGCTCAACAAAACCTTTAGCCCTGGTCAGAGTTAACTGGTGTTATTTTCCGGTTATTGTCCGGCTTTGTGCGTGTTTACATCAAAGGTATGAGGAATACCAAAAAAGTGATCACAGCCCAATATGTCTTCTTACTTTTCTTAACGAGCCGCAGGGCCCGGTGGCTCATTAAGAAGAGTAAAGTGGCACAGTCCTCCTGCAGCAGTCCCTCCCAGCTGCCGAGCCAGAGGGGATGTTAACCCCTTAGCGTCCAGTCTGCAAATTGCTAATAGGCTAACAGTTAGCTCTGTAGCAGTACAGTGTGTATGTGCTGCTGCTGCAGGAGGTGTTCACTTAGAGATCTCTGTTTGTTTACAACAAGCACCGGACACTCTATGCACAGTTAGCGATGCAGGTTAATTCACAATCACAATGTTTATGATCAGCGGAGACGCTGTGCATAATTAGCCATGCTGCTTTGTTTATGATCAGCAGCAGACGTTGTGCACAGTTAACAACAGCGGCCACAGTTGGGTCTCCCGTGTTTAACCCGTCGTGTATGTGATCACGGTCGAAACTGTCACTAAGCGATTACGCAGCGATCGAAAACCATACGTCACCTCCGGAGTCTCGTAAATCCTTCTAGGGGCCTTTTTGTAATCGAGACACGCAGATTGAGCAGACATTTCAGAGGGCGTGGCCTGAGACTTTCATGGTGGCCACTCTTCCCCCTAAAGGAAACACGGCTGATGTCTCGACTGTTTGGACTTGCCGTGTCGGTCTGTTGTCAGCGTCGCATCACTGACGTCACGGTCAAAACTGTAGCAGAACTATTTATGTCACATTCGAACTCTGTTGGTTGGCTGCTACAAAGTACCTGTATGGGAACAGAGGACGAGGGGAACTTACTAGTGGGCGTAGCCTAAACACTTGTTGCTTTCCAAAAAGTACTCAAAAAGTACTGGAAGCACCTGGAACGGCCCAAAGCCTGGGTAAGGCATGTCTCTGAACGGTACCATCATGTGTTGGTGATGGGCACGAGCACTGAGTTGATCTCAAAAACGTCTCCGGGGCACCACTCCTTTTGAACACAAATAAGTGTTGAGTCTTGTTGTTGTTTCATTTTGTGTTGTTGTCTTGTATTTATTGTTGTTCGTTTGTTTTTAAATGTTCATCTTTTATTTTGTGTTCAAATAAATTCTCAATCAATCAATCAAAAACATCAAAGCAAAACTCATGTAGTGTGCACCCAGCATTAGTTGCAAGGAACTGCAACTGCATTCAAGTTGTGCCATGTGAGCCCATCAAACAATTTCCGCCCAGCAGAATAAGAATGTGTTTGACTAGGAGTGTTTGTGCTGACTGAGAAGTTCTTTCTTATTTTTTTCTTAGCAGCATCAACTCATTTGTTTCATAAAGCAACAGTACTACTTACCACTAAATTAGTAGCATCATAGACTTTGTTGACGCTTTTATTCTTTTTCTGTGTCTCCTTCCACTGTAGAGATATTTTTTCCTTTGCCTGCTCCAACTTTTTTTTGTAAGGCTGCCTGGCCCCGCAGTGCTTACACACCTTACTGGCAACCCCGATGCTTGCCTGGCATGTTGGACATTTTTTTTGTGTTGGCATCTTGGACCGAGAGGAAAACAAAACAGATTAATGATCAGTCAAATTATACATTCTTTAAACAGGGATAACAGTTAATATCTAGCCTACACAATGTATAGGAATAATACCCCTTTTTGACTGAGACAGTTCCAGGGGCGGTTCGGAGCCAGTGCCTAATCTCGAAGCAGTTCCTCGCTTTTCAAATGCCAAAGAACCGGCTCTCGGCCGGAAAAACTGGTTGCAGAGCGGCACCAACTCTTTGCTGGCATCCAACCGTGAACCACTGACGGCAGCGGCTGAGGGCAGGATTATTGTAACCAACAAGAACAACTAAGACGTGCATCATTCATTTTATTATTAATGATTTAATGATTAATTTGTGGCTGGGGAGAGGGGCACCTGGAATGCCCTGCTTAGCCTGCTGCCCCCGCGACCCGGCCCCGGATAAGCAGACGAGAATGGATGGATGGATGGATGATTAATTTTTTATTGTAGTGTAAAGCGATGAAAGCGCTATATAAGTGCAGTCTATTTACCATTTATTTTAATTGTTTAACTGCAACGTCATTTAAATATGGACTAGCATTAGCAGGCTAGCGTTAGCTTACAAAAAAGGCAAATACCAACATCTTATACCATGGCATTTAAGACGATCACACAAACGTGTTGTACATGTCTTGTTTGGATGCCAGTGTAGGCTCGCAAAGCCAAGAGCAACATGTGCAGAGAGACGATGTAGTCAGCCTAGGGCGGGGCGATATATCAAAAGAAAAGATATATCGATATATGATATATTTATAATGTGATATGGAATTAGACCATATCGCATATATCGATATAGTTCAAATGTGCACTGTGATCCTTGCTCCAGGCAAGCTGCGGCTTTTATCTAGGATATTTTTTTTTATTCAAATGTGCACTTTATGGAGCTTTGATTTTTTTTAAAATGTACTCCTGTTGTTATACAGTATTTATGTTCACTTAAATAAACGGTTTCAATAAAACTACTTGTGACATTTCATATTTAGCTTTGACTTTGACTGAATATTTGCTCTCACTTTGAGATAAAAATATTGGGATACATATCGTATATAGATATTCAGCCTAAATATATCAGGATATGACTTTTGGTCCATATCGCCCAGCCCTAAGTCAGCCATTGATGTCATTATGCTAGTGAAGAGCAGGACGTACTCAGGCATATGCAGTGACATAATTGTGTGGTTCTCGAGCCTGTGGAAAAGCAAAACTGGTTCTGGTGGACCAGCAGCACCAGCCCAACAAATCAACTAGGTTTACATTGGTTGAAAGGGGGTATAAGTGGTGCTGCAGAGATGCCATGGTCTATAAATCGTATTCTACCAGTTTTACCAGACTTCCCTCAATACTAACACAAGTAACTGGCCCAGTTTTTCGACATGACAATAGTGTAGCCAAAGCATACAGAATGCTACAGCTGTCTAGTAGAGCTCATTTGGGTTTTATAAGAACCGAAAAATCACATTATAGCCAAATCACTCACTTTTACTTTTGTAGGCGGAGTGATACTTTGTGAATGGACGCAACACTACTGGCAGAAAGAAGATAGTCCCAGTACAAAGAACAAAATAGTGAGCTTTGGACACACCATTGTCCGGCCAGAACCTGGACCAGTTACTTATTTGTGAGAAGCACGGCTGAGAGAGGATTCTACTGATTAGTCACATCAACGTTGAGTAGGAAAGAGGGCGCACTGTCACACATTTCTGAACTCACCCAGCAAAAATACCACCATGATCATTTTACTTAAATGTCTTAAATGAAAATTAGTTAATTAATGCCCCACAAATGAGATCAATTTACCTATATTCTTAGTAAAACCTCTGTTAGGATATAAAAAAGGGTTCAAGGGACAGAAGGGGGTCCAGACTTCATGAACTGATCCGCCTTAATCATGTAAATCAGGGAAGTGTAGTTTGAACCCAGATCTCTGTAACTGCAGATTTCTTGACGTATTGTAATAAAATTATGTTAAACTGACAACTCGGACGTCTCCTGCTCATCATTCCCCATCAAACGATCTGCGCAGAAAAATAAGTGAGAGGATTTACTGTTGGAGTCAGATTATTTAATTTTAAAGGTTTCCTCAATGCATTTCAGATTTCAGATAGTGCAGAGTTTGGTGTTGTGCCACCTACATTATTGTTCTGTGGTCTGGGCATCTGCTGCCAAAACTGAGCTCAAAAAGCTGCAGATTGCCCAAAACAAGGTTGCACGGTTGGTATTGGGTTGCTCCACACGGTCTAATGTTAACCGCATGCATGATTCCCTCTCATGGCTGATGGTAGATAACAGGTTAGCATCAAGCACTGCTGTAATGTTTCAGTCAGTCTTGATTAATGAAGCGCCTGACTTTTTAATTAATCAAATTGTGTGTAGAAACTCCTTGCACAACTATAGCACTAGAGGGTCCAGCAACGGTCAGCTTGAAGTGCCTCACCCAAGAACAAAGGCCTTATAGTGATCTTTTATCTATAGAGCAATTAATCTGTGGAATAATCTGCCTCACTACCTCTGTTGCACTGAAAGTAAACAGGTATTTAAAAAGAAAGTGAAATGTTATTTTATACAAGCTGTACATTTTTAAATGCTGTTCTTACCTTTTCTTTCCTTTTCTTACCCTTTTTAGGTTTATAGTGATTGACCTTACCTGTAAATGTTTGATATATTGAGAATATGTTTTTTTGTATATTCTGTGTTGTTCCTGTGGACCCCAGGAAGACTAGCTGGTTACTAAGGTCCCAGCTGATGGGGATCCTTAATAAATAAACAAATAAACAAATTTCTCAACAGTCTATAGACAGTGTCAGTGGAATTGCATTTCTAGGGAAAGGCTATAATAAACAAATAGTGTATTTGATATTATATTGTGACAATATACACTCTCCCCCACACACACCTTCCCCCATCTCTCTAGTTCTGCCCCCTCTTCATCTACCTCTCCACTAGGGGTGTGCCATAACGTATCGTTCACGATAATATCGTTGTTTTTTTTATGGTTAAAAAAATGCATATCATGATATTGGCAACGTTCCTACTTCTTGATGTAGTGGTTAAAGTTGTTTTAATCACAAAAAGCTACTTACTCCCTGTCGCTAAACACATGCAGCTTTCAAAATAAGAGCACAGTGTGTTAAGATAATCCACCACAGAATCTACAAGAAGACTGTCAAAATAAGATGCCTTAAATAAAACATACAAGAACCTTTATTCTCCTTTACAAAATGTCATTGAAATATGCCCCCAGAACCCCTAAATGGTTATTTTTATTATTTGCTCATACTCAAGAGTCAAGAGTAAAAAATGTTGTATTTGGCAACTGTTGAGATTTGCACCTGCAAAAAAAAATAATCATATTTTCAATGTCTTTTAAAGTATTTCCTAATATCGTCAAGAATATCGTTATCACAAAAATAGCCTGCAATATCGTGATATTCTTTTAGGGACATATCGCCCAGCCCTACATTGGGCCCCACATTGCCTAAAACTCTATTATTGCTTCCAGTGAAAACCTTCCTCCTCCCTTCCTTCCATCTATTCTCTCACTTTCACTCCCACTCCCTCCTTCCCTTGCCCCACCCACCCCGTAATGTCAGCCCTTCCTTTTCCATAGGTACATCTTCGTCCTTTCACATCTCCATCCAGAAATCTACCCAGCAACAGAAAGACAAGGTGTATATGCATCATAATAGAAGGCTAACGGTAGCACCGCTAACGTCACCTCAATAGAACGTCACGTTCGCTAGCTTAGACAAAACTTGCAAAACTGACGTTCTTTAAATTTGAAAACGTAACGGCTGCATTTAAAATGTGGCACCTCTAAGATACATATTTCTTAGTTTCCAAATATAAATAAAAATGATTGTCATAGCTTACCTTTTCACTTGAACCACGTTGAAAATAATGTTTAGATTATAAATAAAGAATGTCAATACTGCTTCTTCTTCTTCTTCCTCTTCTGCGTCGTCGTCGGGCCTCTTCTTCTTCGTTGGTATTCTACGGCAGCTGGCATCTACAGTGTTGGATTACTGCCATCTGCAGGTTATATTATCCCTTATAAATCCTGTCACAGCTAAAAATGTAATCTACCTTCCTCCCTTGTGCACAATCTTCATATTTTAATATTCCTTTCACGTTTCCTATTTTCTGCAGATATGCCAACATTACTTGTCTTTCTTGTGTAAATTTAAATATGTTGTGTAGTCCAAGGTTATAATAGTTTTGGATTTTTCTTTAGTTTTAGTTTTAATTTCGTTGTGAATTTTTGTTTTCAAATTCAGTTAGTTTTAGTTAGTTTTTAGAGTGAGCTTTTTAGTTTTAGTTCAGTTCTTATTTTTTGAAAATGCTTAGTTTTAGTTTAGTTTTTATTAGTTTTAGTGTTAGTTTTAGTTTTTTTTTGTAATGGGCTATATGTTGGGTGCCAGATTCAAAGTGGTCATAATAAATTTTGCCTTTATTTCCTTTGGTTTATCATCTCAGCCCCAATAAGGTTATTAACTCTTACAGTTCAGGGTGTTTTGAATTTCGGTTGGAGTGTAAACATCCCAGTCTCAGTAAACATATTTACCATGTGTTGCATGTTCAAATAGAAACACTGAATTATGAATGGAAAAAGTTAACAAAAAAACGAAAACTAAGGACATTTTCACTATAATTTTAGTTAGTTTTGTAACCACAAAAAACAGTTTCAGTTACTTATCGTTTTTTTTAAAACTCTAGTATTTATTTTTATTTCAGTTAACGAAAATGTTTTTTCAATTCTAGTTTTCGTTATTTCGTTAGTTTTAACTATAATAACCTTGGTGTAGTCTCTCTGCTTCCTGACTATAGTCACTCAATATTGTTGGATGTTTCTCCATAATGTGTAGTGTGCTGTTCAGATTATTGTGCCCGATCCTCAATTTGCATATTATCAGTTGCTCTTTTCTTTTGTTTCTCCCTGTTTCTTAACATATTTACTCTGTTCTTCCAAAGGTAAACAGTATTTCAAATATTGGTGGGGGTTTTTTTTGTTGCTGTTGCTGTTTTTATGCTTGTGGAGCCCGATACTGTAAGATACAGAGTCGCTCAACAGTGTACAGGTAAAAGCTATTTAGATCAATTTTTGCTATCAGAAATTGACTAAATTAATATTTAACACTTTAAATTAATTTAAGTTTTTCTCTTTCAGGTGAAATACTTAAGTAAATTACTATTATCTCAAAATGTATGTACATTACTGAAGCAAAAATATTTAATCATTTTAAGATGAGCTACTAAAGACAAACCACATATCTGCTGTGAAGGCTGCACATCACACACACACACACATTTAGAAATACATCAGTCTTTATTGGCACAGGAGGTTAACAACAAGTAAAAGTGCTCAACGCTGTGGATAACTGTACATACACCACGGTCTTTACTGTCCCCTCTAACTTCAGAGCATCACCTGATGGACAACATGTAGAAGTGCAGCTGTGAGCAGCAGCTCTCATCCTTCATTGAACCACTGCAGAAGCTCACACAGAGGGACGTTTACACAGGGACGGACCAGAATCACTAACTCCACATGCACAGATCCAACCTCAGCCGCCATGACACTTCTCATGATATCAACAAGAGGAAACGGAGTATTATTAAAAGTCCAATCTTCTTTTCTGAACACTCAACGGTTCAATTCTTTAAAATTTGTAAAACTCAGCAGCAGCAGCTTGTTTTTCCAGAATCAATGTCTTGGTCACTCTGTGTAATTTTAATTTTTTTAAAACAGTGTTCACCAGAACTACTTTCTACTAGAGAAATAATCCCAATGAAAACTGTTGGCAGCTACATCATGATTCTGGAATGACGAACCACTTTTATGTATTCCTTTAAGGCAGCTATTCTCAACTTTGGGGTCGGGACCCCAATTGGGGTCGCGAGATGATTTCTGGGGGTCACCAAATCATTTTGGAAGTCAGCTCTGTCTCCACTGTGTTAAAGTGTTCATGTGTTAATGTGTTTTAGTCTTTTTGGTCACTTAATGTCTTTTTATAGTCATTTTGTGTGTTATTTGGTCATTTTGTGTCTTTTTTTAATCATTTTGTGGTCAATGTGTGTCTTTTTTGGTAATTTTGTTTCCTTTTTTAGTCATTTTGTGTCTTTTTTTGGTAATTTTGTTTCTTTTTTGGGTCACTTTGTGTCTTTTTTGTCATATTGTGTCTTTTTGGTCATTTTGTGTCTTTTCTGGTCATTTCGTGTTTTTTTTATCATTTTGTGGTCAATTTGTGTCTTTTTTGGTCATTTTGTGTCTTTTTTTTATCATTTTATGGTCAATCTGTGTCTTTTTGGGTAATTTTGTTTCCTTTTTTTGGTCATTTTGTGTCTTTTTTTAGTCATTTTGGTGTCTTTTTTTGGTAATTTTGTTTCTTTTTTGGCAGACAACATGCATGTTAAATTGGGGGTCGCGACTCAAAAAGTTTGAGAACTTCTGCTTTAAGGCACGAGAGTAGTCTTGGCGTAGAGGAGGGATGAACTCCTGCTATGTGACGAATGAATAACCCTCTCAAAATATAATCAGGATCAGACTAATAACTGGCCTGCATGGACGGTCCATCCCAGCATTTCTATGACAACACAGCATCATCAACATATAGTATGAAAATAAAAACAAGCAAGTTAGCAGAGCAATCAGTGCAATTATTGTTGACTATGTTTTAATAATCCCTGACAACAACCCTTTGATTTTCCCTTTGTGCTTATGAATAATGCAAACACACTCAGTATAATCACCTGTAATGTTAATGATTGGATAACTTCCCTTCTTTTGACAAAATAAAATGCCTGGATGACAGAAGATGCCAGATTTGTTTCTTCAAAGCAATACAAAACATGTACACATAATCTTTAAACAATGAAGAAAAATTAAAAAGTATTTTTATCGTGTGTTTGCTGTGACAAGCTGAATATAATGTAAATAGAACACACAACACTTCCCAGTTGGACTGCTCAGTATAATGTGGGGTTAGACTGGTTAACTGGCTGTGGGAGCAATTTAGTCAGTTTTTACAATTATTTATGAAAATGTCAGCGTGTATAAATGTCTCATTATTGCTATTTAGTGCTAATTCACAGGCTTGTCCAGCCTGGTGAAAATGTTTAAAACTTTGTGTTATTCTCTGGCAAAAAAATCTAAAGTTAAGCGATTTTCTTTTTAAAGCTTTTAATATATGTATGTAAAAAAATGATTTATATTGGCTTCCCAACATGTACAAACTCTAGAGTGTGCTACTCGAATAATAATACAAAAGTGATTATAAATTGATGACTTAAATTTATCTTAAATAATGAATAATAATTTATTTACAAAACTCTCTTTTTCAAAATGTCCCTTTTGGTTTTTCCATTTGCTTACATGTCTGCCTATCACATTCCAATACACAACTCAATTGTTTCCTGCAATAATATTTACACTTTTCATTTTGTTATTCAATCTTAACTTTAGTCAATCAATGATTTTAGTTTTATAGTGCTCTAATTAAATCTAAAAATGTTTAAGATGTGTGACTGCTTGAACATTTTAAGTTGTGATTGCTTTTATCTAACATGTTTTAACTGTTTAAAGGAACACTCCACCGTTTTTTCATATTAAAACATGTTATTCGGGTAAGTAAGACGAGTTGATACAGCCCTCTTGCGTCTCAATGCGTGCACTCAATCGCCCTGGCGCGCGGCGCGACTTGGCTAGCACTTAGCTTAGCCCAGTTCATTCATTAGGATCCAAACAGATGGACAGTTAGAAGCGACCAAACTCCTCCACGTTTTCCCTATTTAAATACAGCTACACGAGTAGTTAAACGACCAAGTATGGCGACACAAATTAAAACGTGGCGCTTTTCTAAGCGGATAAAAAGGAGAACTATAATGTATGGCGGAATAGCACTTGGGAGCACTTCGACTCGGCGCAGTAATATCATCACTCCTGAAAAATCTTCTCCCCTCAGGAGTGATGATATTACTGCGCCGAGTCAAAGTGCTCCCAAGTGCTATTCCGCCATACATTATAGTTCTCCTTTTTATCCGCTTAGAAAAGCGCCACGTTTTAATTTGTGTCGCCATACTTTGTATACTCTGTCGTTTAACTACTCGTGTAGCTGTATTTAAATAGGGAAAACGTGGAGGAGTTTGGTCGCTTCTAACTGTCCATCTGTTTGGATCCTAATGGATGAACTGGGCTAAGCTAAGTGCTAGCCAAGTGGCGCCGCGCGCCAGGGCGATTGAGTGCACGCATTGAGACGCAAGAGGTCTGTATCAACTCGTCTTACTTACCCGAATAACATGTTTTAACATGAAAAAATGGTGGAGTGTTCCTTTAAAGGGACAGCTCACCCTAAAATCAAAAATACATATTCTTCCCTTTACCTGTTGTGCTGTTTATCAGTCTAGATTGTTTTGGTGTGTATTGTACATAATAAAACTCTGCTAATACTCTGCTTGTGATGACATTTGAAAAACTCAACAGCAGTGTCTGTTTCCAGAAATCACGACCAGGTTACTCAAGATGTTGTTATAAGCAGTTTATGTCATATAGGAACTATAATAGAAAGAAAATAGTTCCTACATGAAAACTGCTCACAACCAGGTCTGTGGGTTACCTTGAGTAACCAGGTCAGGATTTCTGGAAAGAGACACTGCTGTTGAGTTTTTCTATGTATTTTTTTTTTTTTTGCAGTTTAGCACCAAAGACAAAGCATCATCTAGTTTAATCATATTAGAGACACTCTGCAACTCACACCAAAACAATCTAGACTCTAGGTAATAGAATATTTTTTTATTTCGGGGTGAAGTGTTGCTTTAAGCAGTGTGTTTGTGCTTAAACATTAAATTGAACACACAAGTCAAAATGTATAAGACGAACAAATAAGTTGTGAAAGGGACAAACACATGTATGTACTTAATGTGGAAGTCAATGATTAAATCTTAAATCTGAACGATTCTAAAAATAGAACTGAAATGTGTTCTATGATTTTAAAAGTCAATAAATTGGTAAATTGGTAAATTTAATGATCTTGTTGCTTTTGTTTAATGAATCTGATCAATTCAAAATGTATCACAATGAAATCGTATGTTCTACAATTATTTCAGTGGCACACTCCAGCATCCATACTAAAACATTACTAACAGTAAATTAGGTAAACCGAGACGTAAAAGGTCAGAAGATGTCATGTCAGGCTTTAGTGGAAGTGCCCTTTAGCCCCTGAGATATATCACAGCCTCACTGACTTTGGTTTATGACGGGGGTGACCTCTGGTGGAAGTCTGCCGGCCTCTCTCACAGAGACTGGTAGCCATCGGCCCTCCTCTTGCGGCCCAGCAGGTAAGCCACCACCACCACCACAATGAGCACCAGCAACGTCACTCCCACCGCAATGGCAACGCGGTAGTCAGGCTGGTCAGCAGGACATTGCTCAACTGGAAAAAAAACAAACACACACATTTAATGTACATATTAAGAAGTGCAAATGTCAGTAAATTAATCATTAACCATTTGAAAGGTCTCATTTTGCCTATAACAAGTTTATTCACTCTGTATGAAAGCCCATAGCCGTGTTTCCTTTAGGGGGGAAAGTGGCCACCATGAAAGTCTCAGGCCACGCCCTCTCAAATGTCCACTCACTCTGCGTGTCTCCACTACAAAAAGGTCCCCAGAGGGATTTATGAGACTCCAGAGGTGACGTTTAGTTTTCAGTCGTCGCAACAGATTAAATACAGGAGACTCAACCCGTCGCTAACTGTGCATAAATTAACCGGCATCGCTAACTGTGTACAGCGTATCCGGTGCTTGTTGTAAACAAACAGAGGTCGCTAAGTGAACACCACCAGTGGAACAGCACATACACACTGTACTGCTACAGAGCTAACTGTTAGCCTAGGTATTAGCAATTTGCAGACTGGACGCTAAGGGGTGAACATCCCCTCTGGCTCTGCAGCTGGGAGAGACTGCTGCAGGAGGACTGTGCCGCTTCCACTCGTTCTTACTCTTCTCAACAAGCCGCGGAGTAAGAATGAGTCTCGAATAACACCAGAAAAAGTCGCTGGATTTGTTGCCAGTCGTTTTTGTAAAAAAAATAGTCGCTAAATATAGCAACAAAGCAAGTTTACAACACTGCTTCGCCGGCTTTTACAAATGGCGCGTGTTGTTGTGGCGTCGAGAACTAGGTCACATCCTGCTTAGCGTTCTATCCGATCAGCAACCAGGCTTTTTTCAGGGGAGAAAAACAGCCCTGCTCTTCAACAGGGCAGAAAAAAGTCCTGTCAAAATACCGCTCAGAATGGCTCATATTCAAATTAGGGGCGATTTTGAGATTTTTGTTTTTGAGATTTTATTGGTTTTAGTGTTTGAGTGCCAAGGCGTTTTTTCATCTGCAATAAATACTTCCCCAGTGCCTACATTGGCATTTATGCTTATTGTGATGACATTTCTTCGAACATCTTCAAATACTTCATATCCCTAAAGTCTGCACAACAAAGCGTAAAGGTTATGTAAATTAATAAAACACAATATTCACTATTTCTTCTGTCTCTTATCAACCTGTTTCTCTGCTTCTCTCTCTGGTGCCAATGTGCTTTCATTATGCAGTTTAGCACCAATTTACTTTAAAGGTGTAGTAACTACTTACTTTACAGATTAGGTTTTACGTATAAAACAGATTATCAGTTTGGACAAAAAAGCAAACATTTTTATCATTTAAACTGCACAAAAAGCCACTTTTCATTACCATATTTAATCAACTTTATATTATAAATATAATCTTACAAAATGAGCCATTTTTTGTAAGTATTTTTACTTTATACTTATTATGCTGGTACTTTTACTTACTTAAAGTTTTACTACAGGACTACTAGTAACTTCTTACTTCCATTGATGGACCTAACAATTAACTTAACAGACAGATACAGGTATTGACTCTCACTGAGTCAAAATCCCTGTCTCTCTTTTCTTCTTTAAGACACTTACTTTTGCCAAACTCGTTGCCCTTGGTCAGATTGAAGGCCTGCATCGTGTCTTGACTGACATCCAGGTACAGTCCATTTCCCATGTAGATTGAGTCACTCTTGCAGGAGTAGCAGTATCCGATCTTTGCGTTGAAGAGATGCATTGACTTGTTACTGGCGGTGTGAGGCTCATTTTTGCCTGCAAGAGTGAAATAAAGCAGTAATCAAGTGCTTACCCGGCCAGATGATGATTCAAATAAAAACACATGCTGATGATCAGATATGAAACCAAACTTGTTAGACTGCATTGCACTAAAGGTAGGTTGGTTCTTACTGGCATTGATTACCTAACAGATTATGTTTATATCTAGTTCAACACACCCAAAAACAAGGAAGTTATCTGCTCTCTAAAGCCTTTTGTCTGTGTTAATATTTGCCAGTGTTGCACAAGCAACCCCCACCTACAGCTGGAATTTCAGCCACGGTGACCCAATTAGTCTAAAGTTTACTTGATACAAAGGCAGTAAATGATATGTAGACTGATATAAAATGTGAGTGTCCCGACTTACCTTCTTTGCTTAAGGGATAAGTCAGCTTGAAAGACAGGGCATCAACGTAGACAGAATTGTTAGCAACGCTCTGAGGAAAGAAAATAGGACATGTTTTGACTAAAGTTGTTATCCAGGAGCAGTTGGTTTTCAAGGTGTTACATAGTGCATTTCAAATCCTGACTGCATTTTGTGAAGTATTGGTTTTAATGTCCATGAAAAAACAAGATGATTAATTGAGGATATTGGCAGGCTCTATTGTTTTCCGTGCAACATTTTATATGAAGTGTCAGCGTGCTGAATGAGGTCGTAAACTTGCAGAATTCCTTTACAGGACAAACAGAGAGGAAGCTGTTGTTTGTATACTGGTACACTTTGAGCTCAATGAAATTTAGAGACACAACTTGTCTGGCTGGCTCAACCAAATACCATTGTTCTGTTTTTAACCCTATACCTGCCCCAGTCCACCTGCAAAGATAAACATTATTCTTGATTGTCAATCCTTGCAATGCATTTTGACTTTTATAAATATATTTTTGCTGCCAGGCTGCTTTTAAATGTATATGTAACAGTTCTGAATTAAAATGTCCACAAAAACCAGACCTATGTTACATATTATTCACTGTAACCACGTTCAAACGCAGAGATATCTGGCATTTTAGGTAATGATACATTTGGTTGCCTGTCAACTATGGCAGACCGGACAATGGGTGAAAAGTCACTAGCTAGCTTACTTACTAGCTAGTTTGTTAGGTAGCAAAACATCAAGAAACAGGTGATTTTCTGACTGTATTATTACTAAAATACCCACATTTGGTAAACTAAAAGAAAGTGGATGAAAAAACGGCCAACAAAACTAACAAACTTTTTTTTAGGTAATGATCCGGACAATGGGTGAAAAGTCACTAGCTAGCTTACTTACTAGCTAGTTTGTTAGGTAGCAAAACATCAAGAAACAGGTGATTTTCTGACTGTATTAATACTAAAATACCCACATTTGGTAAACTAAAAGAAAGTGGATGAAAAAAAAACACCCAACAAAACTAACAAACTTTTTTTTAAGGTAATGATCCGGACAATGGGTGAAAAGTCACTAGCTAGCTTACTTACTAGCTAGTTTGTTAGGTAGCAAAACATCAAGAAACAGGTGATTTTCTGACTGTATTATTACTAAAATACCCACATTTGGTAAACTGAAAGAAAGTGGATGAAAAAAAACACCCAACAAAACTAACAAACTTTTTTTTAGGTAATGATACATTTGGTTGCCTGACAACTATGGCATCCCCCCATCTAGTTGCTGTAACTTCCAAGGAAACATTGGAAATCAAATGATATGTGAGAGAGTCAGTTTAAATCATACAGTGTCACAGAGTTATACTCAGTTCCTGTAATACAACGTGAATACTCCACATACTGTTAGCTACAGTAGCTATTAGCTCCTCTAAGTCAGCAAATGTATGTTGTGTCACAATCACAAAAAGAATCTAATTATATATAGATATATATATGTAAATGATTGTAACTTTTTTGTACTAGCAATCCATGAATGTAGGACGTAGTGCTAACTTTCTGCAGACTGGACAATGGGTGAAAAGCCACTAGCTAGCTTACTTACTAGCTAGTTTGTTAGGTAGCAAAACATCAAGAAACAGGTGATTTCCTGACTGTATATTTCAAAATGTGTTTGCATGGCTGGGTTCTGGTAGTCAGTTTTATTACTAAAATACCCAAATTTGGTAAACTAAAATAAATTGGATGAAATAAAGCATCCAGCAAAACTAACAAACTAACAATTAATTAACAATGAGCTTTAATTAGGGTTTTGCAGGATTGAAACTCAATGAGCACATTAGAGCTGAAGCAATTAATAATTGATTATAGTCGGCTGTCAGATAATTAATCAACTATTTTGATAAGCAGTTCAGTCATTATTTTAACTGGTTGTTCCTGCTCTTCCATTGTGATAACCTTCTGCTTTTCTCTGTTTTATATCACGACAATCTGCATCTCTTGGGTTTTGGACTGTTGTTCGGACGAAACAAGATAACCCGAAGACGCCATCTTAGACTTCATAACTATATAGTTATAAATAACTAAATGAATCACGCAAGCACTTTGAAGCGAGGCAGTGTGAGGCACTCCCTGTCACATGCTCTTAGAACAGGCTTGTCAGCTCAACTTCCCTTTTTTGAATCAACAGTCAAAAAAGTGAATGGGTGTGAATTAACTGTGTAAATGTTGCAAAATGCCAAATCAGTGTGAGTATGTCAAAGATAAGGTACTATTGACTAGTGTTCAAGATTACACATATGTAGGACATCAAAATTACCTTGTTGAACATGAAGGTGATGAAGCCCTCTTTGAAGACAAGGGTCAGGTTGGCCTTGGTTCCCTGACAACCTCCTTGCACTTTGGTCATGTTTGGTTGAACGATGAAGGTTCCATTGTCCTGAAAGATAACCAGAGAGAAATCAGGCAACTGGATGGCAACATGGTATCACAGGTAATACTGTTTCTCTTCAGAGAAACAATATTACCTTGTCATGCTGAATAAGCAATTCTCATATGACACATAATGAGGAAATCAAAACTTGCCATTAAAACATTTTCTCAATTCCTGAAAATAGAATGCTGACAATTGCATTGCTGAGAGCTGAGTCAAAGGCTCGTGAAAGAAAGTTCATATGTGGTTTAATGGATCCCTTAATGCAAGTTTTATATTAGAACCTGTGCAAGGCCATTGAACAAACTTTCCTGGGGCTCTTGTGTCTATTGTGACTGATGAAGTGTACCTTTGGTTTGTCCAGTCGGATCTGCAGTGCCATCTGAGCCATCAGACACATCACTTTCGTGTCAGCCATCAGGGTGTAGTTTCCTTTAGTCTGGGTGGTGGGGGGAGTCGGCTTAGGAGGAGCTGGGGTTGTTGGCTTGGGGGGGGTTGGCTTGTGAGTTGTAGGTTTAGGTTTAGGGGTTGGCTTGTGAGTTGTAGGTTTGGGGGGGGTTGGCTTGTGAGTTGTAGGTTTGGGGGTGGTTGGCTTGTGAGTTGTAGGTTTAGGGGTGGTTGGCTTGTGAGTTGTAGGTTTAGGGGTGGTTGGCTTGTGAGTTGTAGGTTTAGGGGTGGTTGGCTTGTGAGTTGTAGGTTTAGGGGTGGTTGGCTTGTGAGTTGTAGGTTTAGGGGTGGTTGGCTTGTGAGTTGTAGGTTTAGGGCTGGGTTTAGCGCTGGTTTCAAACTGACCCGCAGGGGACACAGTTGCAGAAGGTTTGGAATCCCTTCCATCCTCAGCCAAGGACAGTGCTTCAGTCAAAGAAAAGAGGGGACAAAGATCAATTCAATGTTTGTACATTTACCAGTTTGGAGGAACAGAATTGTAACCTGTCGAACACATTATCAGCTTTATTAAACTGTAGGTTAGCAAGCAATTGCCCATTTACAAATCTGGTGGGGTAACCGGGGGGCGGCTGTGGCTCAGTTGGTAGAGTTGGTTGGCCCCCAACCGAAGGGTTGGTGGTTCGATCCCTGACATGGCAGCCTACATGTCGAAGTATCCTTAAGCAAGATACTGAACCCCAAATTGCTCCCGATGTGCTGTGTTCATCGGTGTGTGAATGAATTCCCAACGGTGGCAGGTGGGACCGTTTAGGGTCGCCTCTGCCACCAGTATGAATGTGTGTGTGAATGGGTGAATGAGTGCAGTCTGTAGTGTAAAAGCGCTTTGAGTGGTCGCAAAGTGACTAGAAAAGCGCTATATAAGTGCAGGTCCATTTACCATTTACTTGCCTCTAACTGCTAGATGTTTTTCACTGATATGTCTTTCTGCTGTTTGTTGCTCAGCAGATAGTGTAAAGTGGGCTAATTTAAACGTTGCGAAAAACAGCCGCTGCTGGAAATGTAGCCGACTAACCTAATTTTCGGGCTGTAAAAGCAAAGCAATGAGCTGAAACAGGCTGAAAGCACCCTTGAACTCAGATGGTTATCTCGAGGTTCATCAACACAAGTGACTTATTTCACATTACACAAAGTTTTTTAATCTGTTGTGAATATGGAAAATACTGATCAGTGCTGCTTTAATGTTTGTTGACTAAACTGCTGACCATTGGACTCAGAAAGCTTATTACTTTAAACAAACGTCATAAAACCAGCGGACTGACGTTAGATAAGGTCAACTGCTGTCACCACATGTACAAGTGCACAGGCCTGACACTTTGAGTTTTCAGTACACAGATTAACTACAGGTTCAGCCAGTTGTTAGGGGAGACCGGGGACAGTTGTAACACTTTTTGCAATTTTTAGCAAAACATCAAAAACCATTTACACTGGAATAACCAATTTGTTATATTATAAACTTCAATCTGTCAGCTGCTGAAATATTGTATTTAAGTGTTTTTTTTTAAATATGTAAATAGAAAATATTATTTATGTCATGTTATTGTGACTATTAATTTCATGTTTTTAAGTAATGATTACCTTTTTTTCATACTACACAACTAAAAAGAGGTGAAGCCGTCAAATTATAATGAAATGCCCTGTTTTAAATATATAGGAAGAATAAATGACTGGGTTTTATACACAGATGGTTCTCTCTAAAAAGTTTTAATGGCCACTTCCATTATACTGATGCACAGTTTGAGACAAACAGAGGGATAGGGGACTTCCAGCAAGCATAAAAGTGCAAATACAAACTATGACCTCCGTTCAGTTGTTGTTCAGCGATGAGTAAACAACCACCAGAGTGAACACATCGTCACACTGTTAAAATGATCGCCTAAGTCATTTGTTGTCAAAATTGATCCTAAATCATCTCCTCATGCCACCTATGGTAAAATAAAATATAAATTGTGACTTAGGCAATTTTTTGAACATGCCTTTGTGACTTAAGCAAAATATGGTGACACTTTATTTTGAAGGTGTCTACATAAGAGTGACATGAGCGTGTCATAAACATGACATGGGATGTGTCATGAACATTAATGACACTTTGAAGTAACATTAATGCTCATGATACTTGTCATGTCATGTTTCTGACAGGCTTGTGTGACTCTTATGTAGACACCTTCAAAATAAAGTGTTACCATATCTTACTTAAGTCACAAAGGCATGTTCAAAACATTGCCTAAGTCATTTATATCTCTTAAGTGACATAATTTACACACAGTGTTATTACTATGCCAATAGCCATCCTTTGTTACATCCTTTTGAGTGAAATGATCAATAAATATCATATGTTACACTTTTGATGAAGTTTTTTGTGTTTCCTGCAAATCTTGAAAAAATGACTTAGGCGATTATTTTAACAGGGTGACGACATGTTACGTGTCAATTTTACTCGAGAAAACACAATTTCAGACCATATGATTAAAAATCGAGTTTAGCTTAATAACCTACTTTAACTTAATTGCACTCACGTATAATATCTAACTGTAAGAGCCCTGGAAAATGCCACTGAAGTTTGGGCTCATCACAAGTTGCAGGTTCATCCTGTCGTCTAAAAAAAAACAGCTGACATGTGACTCTGAACTGTACAGTATCGAGAAACTGCGGAAATTTCTGTTCCTTAAACAATCCAGGAAGTCACGGTGAGGTCTCATGAAAACATGTCATGATTCAGTTCTACAGCGAATTAATAAAACATGAAAACATTCTGATAACCTGATGAAATCAATACTACAACATAATAATTTAGAAGAACACAAATAAGTCACTGCGTAAAGCAATATAATTGTAATTATAAAACAAATATGATTGCACTGGGGCCAAGTTTTTACAAAGTATAAGTCATTCCAAACCGTCCCAGGCATGTTTTTTCTTAGAGTTGCTTAGTTAAAGTGTTGGAAAGAGAAAGTGTCTTACCTGAAACAACCCAGCAGGCAATAAAAGCGAACACAACAGCCCTCTTCATGGTGACAGGTAGCTGCGGTAGATCTGACGGTTTACTGCTCCACTTCTCTTCACCAGAGCGCAAAGTGCGTCAACAGCGCTGCGTCTTTAGATAAATACATGGCCGCGTCAAGTTCCCAGAGACACGCAACATAAACGGAAACACTTCATTTAAAAAGTAAAAGTATCCCTAATTGACGAGGAAAAACAAATGCATTTGATGGTAGAAAGGAGATCCAAATGACCTGAACAATGAAAATATACTTAATGATTTTTTTGAATTATTGAAAAGCTATTTCCTTTCTTATATCTGGGTTTTTTTTTATTATAAAGAAGCAGTGGCGGTTCTACACAGGGGCCTCCAGGGGCCACTGCCCCTGTATAGAAGCCCTTGGCCCCTGCTATGGCCCCTGTGTCAAATTCATAATAAAATGATCAATTTATAACGATGAACGACGGAACAATTTTTACCTATTTTTTGTTCAAACAACATCTTATTGTACACAAAAGGAACCCAGAATGTGTACATTGTATAATAGTTTAATTGTGCAATAAAAGCTTGTGTTTGTGTATATATATATTTACATTTAGTCATTTAGCAGACGCTTTTATCCAAAGCGACTTACAGGAAGAGTAAAAAGCAAACATAAATATATATATATATATATATATATATATATATATATATATATATATATATATATATATATATATATATATATATATATATATATGAGGCACAAAAATGAGAAATGTCATTGTCGGACAAAAATAGTTATTATTGTTGGTAAGTCTCATTGTTTCAATCAATGTATTTGTATCTTCCAAATATACTTAAATGAGATTTTTAAATAAGCTAAAATAAAGGGTTTGAATGCTTAAATATAATCTCTGCTGTTTTTTAATGTGTAAATGTAAATATTATTTAATGACACTGTTTTAAGGAATTGTTATCCAGTTTTCAGGTATAATATTAATAATAATAATAATAATAATAACTTTATTTATATAGCACCTCTCAAAAACAAGTTACAAGGTGCTGTACAACACAAATAAAACATATCAAATACAATTTACTGACAACAACAAAATAGAAACACAAAAAGAAATGACATTGGACTTCAAAAACATTATTTAAAATCACCATTCTCAACAAGGTAATCATACAACTATAATAAAAGGAAATTAAAAGAAGGCCAATAGATAAAAGTGAGTCTTGAGAGAGATTTCAAATAGGCCACTTCACTAATCTTGAAAAAATAAAAGCATGGACAACCTTCTTCAGGTTGGTGGAAGAGAGGAAAGAACGGATTCTTGTTAGCTGTCTCAGCTGCCCAAAACAGGATTGCACTACCTTGGTTAGCTGTGAGTCAAACGACAGCTCTGAGTCAAAAATGACACCAAGAGACTGTCGGGGATGCCGGTGCTGGAGCTAGATAGGGAGAAAAGGATAACCTGTTTTTGATTCGTTTAGCTGGAGAAAGTTGTTGGACATCCATGCTTTTATATCAGTCAGGCATGAGAGAATGTGGGAAATCAACAGTATATATAACTGGGTGTCATCTGCATATAAATGAATATTAATGTTGTGCTTTTTGAATGATTCTCCCCAGAGGTAACTTGTAAATAGAAAAATGGAGGGGCCCCAAAATTGACCCCTGGGGGACACCACAAAGAAGGGAGTATGCCTAGGTTATTCCCAATTTTTGTATATTACATTAATTAATGTATATATTGATGGACAGTAATATATTGGATTTATTTCAACCATGAGCAACTATGACCACATAATTAATAGTTTTTGTTTCTAATAATTAATCAGTGCAGGGTGGACTTTCTATATAAATCATGTGCAATTATTCACTTTTGGTCACTTAGTAACACTATTGTTAAATTAATACATATTTGTACATATCTCAATGTATTTAAAATATATTTCTATATCATATTTCTATTTGTCTTTCTATTTGTAGATATCTATATTTAATCATCAAGACCTAAGACTTGTTGCATTTTCTTTTATATTGTTGTTGTATATTAATTATAGCATGCTTTATTTGTCTTGAAATAATAATTTCTTTGCACACTTACTTATTTCTATCTTTTTTTTATACAGTAGCAACTGTAACAAAAGCAATTTCTCCTTGGGGATCAATAAAGTATTTTTAATTTTGATTCTGATATTAAAAGGTTTGCTGTGGGTTTTCTTTATGGATTAAGGGGTTTTAAGGTGTAAAATCATTTAAAACTACAAAATAAAATTACAAGTACCCCCACAATTGTATCTTAAAAGGACCTACGTCTTTGCCAATTCGTTCAAATGTTTTAATTAAGAAATTAATGAGTTCATGAAAAAATCTAGCATTATTTTACTTATTTTTTATTTTTTACTTTTAATGAGGGCTTTTACTTAGAATAAGAATAACCAAATTCTTACTGCAATCTGGAATCTCAGTTAGCTTGTTTTTAACCGTCTGGAGTCCAAGAAAGCGCCGGAGCATGACTTCTTCATGACGTCACGACGTAAAAGCAAAGCAGCATGGAGCCCTGCTGTCAGCTTCCCTCTAAACTTCTGGCTTTTCCACAAGTTTCCATGTCCACTTTAGTGCGTCAACTCTTTTTCAGGAAAGGGGAAAAAAAAAAAATACCATGACCAAGTGTAAAGTGTTATTTCCCCTTTTTTTCCAGATATTTTCTAATTCTGCAGTGTGTATTCAGCATTTTAATGTAATATTTTATGTTTAATGTTTTTTTGTGATTTTTGTGCATTTCTTTTATTTTGTGTGTTTTTGTATTTTTTGTGTGTTTTTTGTCATTTTTTGAAGTTTTTTTATGTGTGTTATATGTGTGTTTTTCTATGTGCTTTTTGTCATATTGTGTGTGTGTTTTATGTGTGTTTTTTTTTTTTAAAGTATGTCTTTCCGGAGTGTTTTGTATGTTTTTATGTTTTTTTTGTGATTTTTGTGCATTTCTTTTATTTTGTGTGTTTTTGTATTTGTTGTGTGTTTTTTGTCATTTTTTGAAGGTTTTTTATGTGTGTTATATGTGTGTATTTCTATGTGCTTTTTGTCATATTGTGTGTGTGTTTTATGTGTGTTTTTTTTTAAAAGTATGTGTTTCCGGTGTGTTTTTGTGTGTTTTTATGTTTTTTTTTGTGTATTTATGTCTTTTTATGTGGGTTTTTTTTGGGTCATTTTTTGTGTGTTTTTTGTCAAAAAAAAGTCAAAATGAAAAAAATGATCAGGTCATATAGGTGAGGTTGTGCTGAAAAAAAAAAAACGACAAGTGGTTTATACAGGCAGAATGAAAAGGAGTCAAAATTGCCCCAAACTCCAAAGAGTTAAAGAGGCACTGTAGCCTGACAGAGATTTTATTTTGAAAGCGTTAACCGGAAGCGCCAGTTTTGACTCGGCGCTACTGGTTCTGTTAAACTTCACCAACTGATAACAATATTGAGGAAACGAAAGTAATGACAGCGGGAGGTTAGACATTGCCTAAAAGTGGAGCGAAAGGCCGCGTGTTTGTTTTCCCCAGAGAGAAACGAAACATCCTAAACTGGTCTGACTGTATCAGACCAGACCTGCTGCGCTGGTTTCTTCATGTGATTTTCATCCCGTGTCATTTAAGAGTCATTTATCATGGCCACATCCAGACCACAACATAACAAATATTTTACTGAAGTGTGACTTCCTTCTTCAATGCACATTTTAACTGTAGGAGCAGTAAAAGCAGCAGCAGTAACAGGTTCAGAGGGAGCAGTAGTCCAGCTGTTATTCTGGTTAAAGTAACTACACTGTAAAAAAAAAACATCTGTTGCAGAGGTCTCAAACTCAAATTACCTGGGGGCCGTTGGAGGCAGTATCAAAATGACCAAAAAGAGACACAAAATTACTAAATAGACACAAAATGACCAAAAACAACACAAAATTAAAAAAAAGGCACAATATGACTGAAAAAACACTACTTAAAAAATACACAAAATCACAAAAAAGACACAAAATGACCAAAAAATACACAGAATTACCAAAAAAGACACAGCATTATTAAAAAAGACACAAAATGACCAAAAAAGACAACAAAATAACAGAAAAAAAGACACAAAATGACCCAAAAAGACACAAAATGACCAGAAAAAGACACAAAATTATTTTAAAAAGACACAAAATTACCAAAAAGACACAATTATTTTAAAAAGACACAAAATTACCAAAAAGACACAATTATTTTAAAAAAAGGACACAGAATTATTTTAAAAAGACACAACATGATATAAAAAAAGACACAAAATTACTAAAAAAGACACAAAATTACCAAAAAAAAAGTAATTAAAGGGACCTTCCACACACAACACGGTAAAGTGCCATTCATATAAAACATTTAATATCAAGATGAGGGCCACAAAATATCGTCACGAGGGCCGCAATTGGCCCGCGGGCCGCAAGTTTGAGACCCCTGATCTGTTGTTTTTACGGTAAAAAACCGGCAGCTGTGGTTGCCAGAACTTTACCGTAATAAATACGGTGCAACTTTTTTTAATATTACGGTAAAATGATATTAGCACTGTTGATTTCACATTTAAGATTGCCATTTTAGTCCATGTTTTACTGTAAAAAAAATAAAAAGTTTTTCCATCAAAAGAAACACTGTTCTGCCATATAATTGATAAGAAAATACTTTATAAATGATGCATGAATTAAGGATTTTACCATTAAATATTACAATATATTACTGTTAGAGATATGATGTTTAGTACATTTAACAGTGAGAAAAAGTACTTTAAAATATAAATGCAAAAATGATGGCTTGTAGATATGTAATGTATTTTAAAAAAAATGAAAAATACTGTTTTGGCTGATATATATATTTACGGTGTTTCATTGTTACTGAAACTGAATTAACCCATTTATCATTTTACAGTCTTTTACTGTCATGGTTTAGCAGTTTTTCACCGTAAAATCTACAGACATTTTTTACAGTGTAGTGCAGTGCCAGTAGGAAGTATGTATTGGTAAAGTGGGAGATTAAGTAGATTTTTCAATTATGGCCAAATGAGTGTGTGAAAGTGGGATGTATAATGAGGTGTAATACTCTTGTGTAGTGTTAATATACAAAGTGTGTATTGGGTAATAAATGGATGTGTACATTGAGATATAAAGAGACACAGAAATAGTTATTTGAGGAAAAAGAAACTTAATGATTCAACATGGTTAGACATATATACAGACACAGATATAGGAGGGAATACGTTTACATGCAGCACAAACAGATGGAATAATGTGAGTAAGGTTATTAGGTGTGTTGTCGAATGTGTATATTGATATGCAACATAAGAAGTGAATAAAGCTAAATCTTCGCTTAACATGCTAATAGCGAATAACAGAATTTGCACATTACCTCTCTGACGGTCAAGAGATGTGCCCTAGACAAACACACACACACACACACACACACACACACACACACACACACACACACACACACACTTCTTGCTTTATAGATAGATAGATAGATAGATAGATAGATAGATAGATAGATAGATAGATAGATAGATAGATAGATAGATAGATAGATAGATAGATAGACAGATAGATAGATAGATAGATAGATAGATAGATAGATAGATAGACAGATAGATAGATAGATAGATAGATAGATAGATAGATAGCTTATATCAGAATAATATATATTATAGGTGTCAAATAAATGTCGTGGAGTCAAAAAGTACACTATTTGTCTCTAAAATCCAGGGAACTAGAACTATATAGTCGCTTAAAATGGAAATACTCAAGTTGAGTAGAAGCTGCAAAAAACTAAGTACTCAAAAGTAAGCCTGCAGTACTGGATAATGTGTTTATTTACATGAACAGTAGCTGTACTCAGTTAAGTATTATGTTAAGTAAACTATTAGTTGTCTTAGTGGTGTAATAGTGGTAGTAATAGTTGTAGTAGTGGTAGAAGTAATAGTTATATAATAGTTGTAAAAAGTTATAGTGTGGTAGTAGTCACAGAGTAGTTTTAATAACTGTTACTGGTAGCATAGAACTGGTAGTAAAAGTTGGTAATAAGTAGTACTAAGTAGTACTAAGTTAGTAATAGTTATAGTAGTAGGGGTAGTAGTTGTTACAAGCAATGTTACTGCAGTCAGCATGAATAGACAGAACGCTGAGGACATTTCCTGACATGTGACTCAGAAAGAGGAAATAAGTGGCTTCCCACAGCACACACACACACACACACACACACACACACACACACACACACACACACACACACACATTCTTGTACTTCTATCTTAGTGAGGACTGTCATTGGAACAGTGAATTCCCTTGCAAGGTTTTAATATTTTTGGATTTTTCATTAGTTTTAATTTTGTTGTGAATTTTAGTTTTCAAATTCAGTTAGTTTTAATTAGTTTTAGTTTTAGAGTGATTTTGCTAGTTTTAGTTTAGTATTTATTTTTTCAAAATGCTTTAGTTTTGGTTTAGTTTTTATTAGTTGTAGTTTTTTGTAATGGGGTATTTGTTGGATGGGAGATTAAAAGAATCACAGTAAATTTTGCCTTTATTTCCTTTGTCTTATCCATCTTCATTATGTGTGAAAAAAGTTGACAAAGACGAAAACGAAGGACATTTTCACTATAATTTTAGTTAGTTTTGTAACTACACAATACAGTTTCAGTTAATTATCATTATCATGTGACCTTTAACCCTTAAAACAAAGTCTGAAATCTCAAAAAAGCCTTTAAAGAAGTGAGGACCGGCCGAAATGTCCTCACTTTGCAAAAATGTCCTCACTCTTGGTTAAAAACGTGTTCTGGTCCTCACTATGCAGGAAGTTCAAGAACACACACACAGACACACTCACAGACTCACAGACATACGCACAATCAGGTGGTTGATAGGGACACTATTTATTTGTGTGCTTGTCTAAAGGAGGGAGCTGCATACTGTCCCAGTCAGGCCGTTCTCCCGTCAGCCCTGTGAACGAGTGTGCAGCAGATGCTTCTGAAGTGTTTTGAATGTGCACAGTCAGCTCTGTCCCTGGTTGCTTCTCAAGGCGAGACACTACAGGCAAAAACAGCACTGTAACAAATTGCTGTAAGAAAACAGCCAAATTGTGACAGTAACCTACTGTTTTCCATTAAAAATGTATTATACTGTAGAAAACAATGCATTCTGGGCAATATTTGTAGGTAGTTTGCCGTTTCCCATAAAATACTGTAATATACCGTAAATAGCATTGCATTCTGGGAGTTATGGTAGAATCAACAGCGGTGAGGCTGAGAAAATACGGAAAGCTACTGTATTTCTAGAGGAGACATTGAGCCAACTCTGGTCTTTCCTTTCTTGGAACATCCATTTTAATCCTGCATTTCTTGAGCAAATCACAGGATAAGTTGAACTACTAGTTTTATTTGTTAGATGATGTTTGTAGTATCAATATTTTACTGTCAGATCAAGGAGATACAGGATTGTACTGTAATTCAGTATGTTGTTTTATCACAGTAACATACTGTAAAGTACAAAACAGTAAGTGAACTGTAAAATTAACAGTAGAATGCTGGCAACCCTGCTGCCAGTATTTTACTGTTAATTTACAAGACAATTGTTTACAGTGAGGCTGTTTTCATCCCCATGTCAATTTGGAGGTTTTGGTCTATTTTGCTTCTATTTTTCCATCCTCTCTCAGAATAGTGGAAAGAAAACACCTGAAACAAATATTAATGTGTATATTTGACTATATATTTTGTAGATTTCACCTAAATTCACAGTACTACACGCTGTTATAGAACGCTAACTTTTAGTGGACGTAGTCTAAATCTCTCCTGCACAACATGATCTGTTTGACATGTTCTATAGTGTTGTTGCCATGAAGTACTATTGTATAAGTATAAGTACCAGTAACTATACTGCCCTACAAAGTCTAACTGCAGTAACTACACAAAGGGTAAAACTAAGAAAAAAGTTTTTTTTTACTGGGAAATCAAATGGGTTATAGGTAGTTAAGTGATATGACACCTATTTCTACATGTACTGATGATGTCATTTTTATGCTAAAACATCATGACGATTTATTTGACCCTTGACCCCAAAAATGTAGTTACTGCACTCTGTTTTTCTGTAAAAGGTTCTAATTGTAATGCAAAAACAGAGTGCAGTAACTATAATGTTGTTGTCTTCTTTCAGCTTTTATATTTTGTTTTCAGTGAATAAACATTTTCAAATTTAGTGTATTTAAAATTTTTAACAACTCTATTCAAAGATTTGTGTATTTTAGACTTAATATTATAAAGTAATGTTATATTTTAGTCTTAATATAATTTTATCTCACTTTTTTACTTAATAACTATCTAGATAAAAAATTTCCCTTTCAAATAAACTTATTATTTCTATTATTCTTGTCTTCACTATCAACACAATAAAGAAATACAAGGCTACACTGTATCAAACCGCGATAAGTGAACTTACCGCTGTCTGCTTTGGTTTTATGTTTAAATTGATATATAGATATCCAAATCAGACCGTGGTGACTTACTGCGGCCTACTTTGGTTTTCAGTTGGATTTTGTAGTTACTGCAATTTTTATCTCATTATTTCTCTAAATAAAGTAAAATTGAAATCTAAAAAAGACACAAAATGAGAAGACAGAATGACCAAAAACCCCACAGAATACACAAAATGGCCCAAAAAAGACATAAAATAACCAAAAAAGACACAACAGACACAAAATGACCAAAAAAGACACAAAATGACAAAGAAAGACACAATAACTAAAAAACATAAACAGACACAAAATTATCAAAAAAGACACAAAAAGACACAAATGATCAAATAAGACACAAAATGACTTACAAAGACACGAAAAGACATGAAAAGGATTCAAAAATGGACAAAATAGCCCAAAAAAGACATCAAATAACCAAAAATTACCAAAAAAGACACAAAATGGCAAAGAAAGACACAATAACTAAAAAACATAAATAGACACAAAATTACCAAAAAAGACACAAAAAAGACACAAAATGAGAAGACAGAATGACCAAAAAACCCAACAGAATACACAAAATGGCCCAAAAAAAAAGACATACAATAACTAAAAAAGACACAACAGACACAAAATGACCAAAAAAGACACAAAAAGACAAATTACCAAAAAAGACACAAAATGACAAAGGAAGACACAATAACTAAAAAACATAAACAGACACAAAATTACCAAAAAAGACACAAAAAGACACATATGACCAAATAAGACACAAAAAGACTTACAAAGACACGAAAAGACATGAAAAGGATTTTAAAAAAAGTTCAAAAAATTGCATTAAAAATTAATTTATTTCTCTTAAGTTACATCATTTACACACAGTGTTATTACTATGCCAATAGCCATCCTTTGTTACATCTTTTTTGAGTGAAATGATCAATAAATGTCATCTGTTACATTTTTGGTGAAGTTTTTTGTGTTTCCTGCAAAACTTGAAAAATTGAGTTAGCCCCAACCAAGTATTGAGTCATATAGATGGACATACTTTTCAGAGGCCAACATTTCCATATTAAACACACTTTTTAAAATTGGTCTTTTATATTATTCACATTTTCATTATAGTTAGAAGAAATTAAATTAAGCCATGGAATGTTTCATTCTGTGTATAATGGATCTATATAATGTGTTATTTCACCTTTTTTTTTATTGAATTATTGACATAAATAAACCTTCTATGATATGCTATTTATTGAGATGCACCTGTAAATCCTGCACTTAGTCCAGTAGCTTTTTTTTTTTTTGAAGATATTTTTTTGGGTGTCCAGTAGCTTTCATTAAACAAAAAAAGGCCATTTGCTCCACGTTCACGCTGTCTCCGCTCTATTAGACCAGCTATTCTCAACCTTGGGGTCGCGAGATGATTTCTAGGGGTCGACAAATCATTTTGGAAGTCAGCTCTGTCTCCACTGTGTTAAAGTGTTCATGTGTTTTTGGTCATTTAATGTCTTTTTTTTGGTCATTTTGTGTTTGTTTTTTTGTCATTTTGTGCCTATTGAAGGCCATTTTGTGTCTTTTTTTTTTTTTTTATCATTTTGTGGTCAATTTGTGTCTTTTTTGGTCATTTTGTTAACTTTTTTGGTCATTTTCTGTCTTTTCTGGTCATTTTCTGTCTTTTTTGGTCATTTTGTTTCCTTTTTTTGGTCATTTTGTTTCTTTTTTGGGTGATCTAAACTGTGCATGTGAGATTGTGCTCAGTGAGCGGGGGTCGCGGACAACATGCATGTTAAATTGGGGGTCGCGACTCAAAAAGGTTGAGAACTACTGTATTAGACTGCCACAAAGACACGAAAAGACATGAAAAGGATTCAAAAAAGGACAAAATAGCCCAATAAGACTCCATAGAGTTAACTTTGGCAGCTCGGGTGTTTTCAATTTCCCTATTGGTTTAATTTCCCGGGAAAATGCTATGATAATAAGATCACTGTCGGCCAATCACAACGCTGCAAACCTAACGTGTTTATGTTTTTATCTGTTGTTGTGTCATTTTTAGTTATTTTGTGTCTTTTTTGGTCATTTTGTGTCTTTTTTTGTCATTGGTGTCATTTATGTTTCTTTTTTTGTGTCTGTTTTAGTTATTTTGTGTATTTTTTTTGGGGTCATTTTGTGTCTTTTTTGGTCATTTTGTGTCTTTTTCAAGACATTCAAAGATTTTGAATGCTTAAATATCATCTTTGCCATTCTTTCATGTGCTAATGTGCCCCTCTGATTAAACACTGGCCCCTCATTGGCCCCCACAGTAAAAATGGTCTAGAACCGCCACTGAAAAAAAGCCATTTGCTTCACCTTCACGCTGTCTCCGCTCTATTAGACTGCCACAAAGACACGAAAAGACATGAAAAAGGATTCAAAAATGGACAAAATAGCCCAAAAAAGACATAAAATAACTAAAAAAAGACACAACAGACACAAAATGACCAAAAAAGACACAAAAAAGACACAAAATGAGAAGACAGAATGACCAAAAAACCCAACAGAATACACAAAATGGCCCAAAAAAAAGACATAAAATAACTAAAAAAGACACAACAGACACAAAATGACCAAAAAAGACACAAAAAGACAAATTACCAAAAAAGACACAAAATGACAAAGGAAGGCACAATAACTAAAAAACATAAACAGACACAAAATTACCAAAAAAGACACAAAAAGACACAAATAAGACACAAAATGACTTACAAAGACACGAAAAGGATTAAAAAATGGACCAAATAGCCCAATAAGACTCCATAGAGTTAACTTTGGCAGCTCGGGTGTTTTCAATTTCCCCATTGGTTTAATTTCCCGGGAAAATGCTATGATAATAAGATCACTGTCGGCCAATCACAGCGCTGCAAACCCAACAGGGCCCGCCTTCGATGACGACAAATGAGAGGAAACTGTACAATACCATAAAAGGAAAATACTCCCGCATGCGCAGTGACTTGAGTTTTGTTTGAAGTGAACTGCTGCCTGGGACTGCCCTACAAGCTGCAAAGTCGCCAAGCATTTGATTGTAACAATATATTTTTCATATTCACTCCTTGTTTTTTTTTTTTAGTGCCTCTATGCATCGTAGCGACGATGTTAGGCCATCACTATCCAAATGCCGACAAGTCGCAACAACTGGTCAACTATGTGGAGGATTATCTGGAATGTGTGGAGTCTCTGCCTTTGGACATACAAAGAAATGTTTCTCTGCTCCGCGAAATTGATGCAAAGTATCAAGGTATTGTGTTTATGTTTTTATCATTCATTACAACTGCGTGTGTACAATTGGCAAACATTATCTGCAGTCTAACAGGGTGTGCTGAAATGGTGGAGCAGGCAGGCGCGATCCTTGTGTTCCCATTTTGCAAAAAAAACCGAGCGCCCCTTGTTTCATATCCAACATTATTACCATTAACATTAATGTGACGAGCTGTAATATGGATGTTCAATGTGAAACAAGTCACACAACCCGGATATACTCCGTCCTGCTCTGGATTTGACACCAAACTCAATGCAAAAAATATGCAATTCGATATTTCGCTTTCTCTGCAAAGACACACATGCATAATAACAACATACCAGATCGGAATTGAATAATCGGTGTCTAAACGCAAATTCGGCGTCATTATATTGCAAAGACTAGCACCATGTAATAATAAAATCTGAACTTTTTCAATAGGTACACACTGCCGCCCACCATGGTGTTTTCGAAGGGTTTTTGTGCGAATATGAGGAAAAACAATGAATAAACTTCGGAATGAATTCGAGTTAAATGCAGCTTAGTGTGTTTAATGGATGCCGAAGCCCAGAACATACAACACAGATGTGTAGAAGGTAATAAACTGTGTTCATTGAGGTGTGAAGCCATGACGAACATGCACTGCTGCTTTTTTTAATGTAAAAACAATCCTAATCGATGCTTTATATGTATTTATATGTCTTTATATTAGCAGCCTTCGGTAGCATAAGTTCCTCCTCACCACCGACACATAATGACATGTAGCGGTATAATAAAGGGAGCATTACATTTGGATTGTTTTACACATCTTGGAGGGTTAGAGAGCGTCTGCTGCTCCTCTCGGATCCGTCGAGTGTGAGTCGCAGAGCCGGAGAGCTCTTCTTCTAGGCAACCCCCTCCAACGGCTGCCTACGTCATTTCCGGTAGGCAGGAACTCACTGCGGCTAAGCCCCGCCTCCTTTTTTTTTAAAGGCAGTTGCTTTCCTAAACATTGCATCACTGGCTCCCTCTCAGTGGTGGGAAGTAACTAAGTACATTTACTCAAGTACTCAAGGGATGTGTCGTGAACATTAATGACACTTTGAAGTAACATTAAAGCTCATGATACTTGTCATGTCATGTTTATGACAGGCTTGTGTCACTCTTATGCAGACACCTTCAAAATAAAGTGTTACCATATCTTGCTTAAGTCACAAAGGCATGTTCAAAAAATTGCATTAAAAATTCATTTATTTCTCTTAAGTTACATAATTCTCCATATTTCTTTTGTTGACTGCTGTTTGTCTGTCTGTGCTATTGTTGTAATTTTATATATGTGTGTGTGTGTGTGTGTGTGTGTGTATACAGTACAGGCCAAAAGTTTGGACACACCTTCTCATTCAATGTTTTTCCTTTATTTTCATGACTATTTACATTGTAGATTGTCACAAGGCATCAAAACTATGAATAAACACATATGGAATTATGTACTTAACAAAAAAGTGTGAAATAACTGAAAGCATGTCTTGTATTTTAGATTCCTCAAAGTAACCACCCTTTGCTTACTAGAATATAAGACATGTTTTCAGTTATTTCACACTTTTTTGTTAAGTACATAATTCCACATGTGTTCATTAATAGTTTTGATGAATCTACAATGTAAATAGTCATGAAAATAAAGAAAAACGCATTGAATGAGATGGGTGTGTCCAAACTTTTGGCCTGTACTGTATATATATTTTGTTATGTTATTGTTGTTACTGTTGTTGTTATTGTGTTTTTACGATCTTTACTGTGTTTTACTCCCTAGCCCACCTCCCCTTCCCTCAAGTGGCCCTTGTCGCTTGTCAGGCCGCCATTGTAAATAAGAATTTGTTCTTAATGACCTGCCTGGTTAACCCATTGACGCCTGAAACTTCCTGTAAAACCTCTGGGCGATTTTAAAATAAGCCCCTAAAACCTGAAGTTTTTCTGGAAATTCAACAGAAGTGTCAACGCTTCTACTAAATAATAGATTTTTCAGCCTCTGTAGCAGATAGAAATGAAATTCAAAAAGTATTTGAGAGCTTGTACAAATACTACAAAACGACGTATCTGCTTTCCAGGCTTCAATGGGTTAAATAAAGGTGAATGAATGAATAATTAGTAAAAGTGCTTGTCTTTGTATTGTACTTTGCAGAGGTGCTGAAGGAGGTGGACGAAGTGTTTGAGAAGTACAAAGGCGAGCAGGATGCAGCTCAGAGGAAGCGTCTCCAGATCCAGCTGCAGAGAGCCCTGATCACCAGCCAGGAGCTGGGCGACGAGAAGATCCACGTGGTGACCCAGATGACGGAGCTGGTGGAGAACCGCTCCCGCCAGATGGACTCCCACTCCCTTTGTTTCCAGGAGCCCAGCGAGGCGGAGCGCCCCCCCGCGGAGCGCCGCTCCAGCATCCAAGACGCCCCGGCCCCCGAACGCACCTCGGCACGCCGCCCGCGACGCCAGCGCAACAGCGAGAGCCGCGACTCCAGCCACCCGTCGGCCAACGGCTCCTTGGTGGACGACCCGGTGGAGGAGCTGTCCATCCCCCCGCCCAGAGAGAAGAAGTCCAAGTCGGCCAAGAAGAAAAAGCGCAAGGCCAAACAGGAGCGGGACGCCTCGCCGGTGGACTTCGCCATCGACCCCAACGAGCCCACCTACTGCCTGTGCGAGCAGGTGTCGTACGGGGAGATGATCGGCTGTGACAATGACCAGTGCCCCATCGAGTGGTTCCACTTCTCCTGTGTGGGCCTCACCTACAAGCCCAAGGGCAAGTGGTACTGTCCCAAATGCAGAGGGGACAATGAAAAGACCATGGACAAAAGCCTGGACAAAAACAGAAAAGACCGCCGGTCCAGGTAGTGACCCGTCACACTCATCCGGAAGATGTCTTCATCCTAAGGGTTAGGACTATCGGCTCTAGTCGATAACAGTACTCGTGATGTTGTAAGAGCACAATCAAACACCATTAGTAGCAGCGCTTATTATTAATCAAGGACAATAGTCAGGCGGCTTAGCTAAATAAAGGGGACACGCTGGACAAAAGCACCATATTTTTTCCACATGCTCTCTATCACCATAGGTTTCAATTTTTGGTAGGAGCCACTTCATCAAGATGGCCGATCCGAGATGGCACCCATATAAAGTCTATGAGAACCAATACATCTTCCAAGCCACTCAGAAGGTTAATCTTGGTGTCAAAATCTACATTTTCTGGGTCAAGGAATCATTTAAAGCTGTTGAGAATATCACTAGATGATTAGTTGATCAAATAGAAATGTTCATTTTCACCCAGACTGGTAGGCAACTCGCTTCAAGTGCTGCGGCAGAGAATCCTGAGCTGAAAATGTTTGGAATCTAATAATCATGTAAATACATGGCCAAAATGAACATATCTATTTGATCATCTAGTGATATTCTCAGTAGCTTTAAATTATTCTTTGACCCAGAAAATGTATATTTTGACGCAAAGATTGACCTTCTTAGTGGCTTAGAAGATATATTGGTTCTCATAGATTTTATATGGCTGCCATCTCCGATCTGCAATCTTGATGAAGTGGCTCCTACCAAAAATTGAAACCTATAGTGATAGAGAGCATGTGGAAAAAATTTGGTGCTTTTGTCCGACGTGTCCCCTTTATTCCCAAATCTGGTCCTAAGCCGCCTAAGTTGTGATTGGACTTGTGCTGTTGCATCACTGATCGTCCCCTCTGGCTAGAACTGTCCTGTAGTCCGTCGGGAGGCCATCAGCTTGAAGCTGCCATCTCCCTTAAGTGTTCTGCTTTTTGTGAGACTTTTTTTTAAATTTTAACTTACAGGAAAATCATGATTTCTTTTCCTTTTGCCATCACTATTCATTCTGGACAAGATGATAAGGTGTTCCTGCTAAATGATCATTATTTCTTCACTTTTTGGATAAATAAACTATTTCTTCCTTTTACTTTAACTTTCTTAATTGTACACAGTTATTTGAAATCAATGTCTGTTTATACAATAATGGCTGTAGAGAATAACCGACACATGTAATATGTTTACAAGAGACTGATATTTAATTGAGGAGACTGATGTTGATGGGACACTGGAAAAAAGATGACATGTTTGTGGACTTAATGTTTTCACTGGTTCACTATCACTATTGTGTAATTTAAAGAAGAAAAAAAATCATTAAAACAAAGTCTAGACATTCGGTTATCCTTTAGTTCTCTTTTTTTCTTAATCGTGAAATATTAAACAGGTTTTGTCCACAGATTGAAGCGAGTCAGTGCAGTCTGCTGGGCTATTAGCCAAGATTGTTTATCACAATCCACATTAGTCTTTTTTTATTGCCATGCTAGCAGCACCTCTTTGTGCTTTCAAAGAGACATTCAAACTTTTCATATTGCACATTTATCAGGCTAAAGTGTCCTCCTGCTCATCTCTTCAGTTTATGATGGTGGAAGAAGTATTAGGATCCCTTACTACTACACTACTGGTCAAAAGTTTTAGAACACACCAACTTTTCCAGAATTTAATTGAAAATGATGCAGTTTAATGTCTCAGTGTACTCTGAAATTAATGCACATTTGCAACATTTAAAATTCTTTATTGAGCATGATAGTGTTTTGAAAGTAAAAAAAAAGATTCAAAATCACATTTTATGTTGGACTAAAGGACTAAAAAAAGACACAAAATGACCAAAAAAAGACACAAAATGACTTACAAAGACATGAAAAGAATTCAAAAATGGACAAAATAGCCCAAGACTCCATAGAGTTAAGTTGTTAACCCATGTCTTGTTCTCTGAAAAAGGCCTACTTGTATAATTCTGAAATGTACATTATTTTTCAGTTTTGGTTAAGCTTACCTTTTTTATTTACCTCTGGCAGTTCACCACTTACCTTTGTACCCTTTCAAGCTGTTCATTTGACTTGAACTGCTTGAATTTCAATAAAAAACTGGAAAAATTGGGGTGTTCTAAAACTTTTGACCGGTAGTGTAAGTAAAAGTACTAATAAAACACTGTGAAATTACTCCACTACAAGTAAAAGTACTGCATTCAAAACTTACTGAAGTAAAAGTACAAAAGTATCAGCACCAAAATGTACTTAAAGTATCAAAAGTAAAAGTACTCGTTATGCAGAATGAACCCACTCAGATTGTTTTATATGTTCTAAATATATTATAAGATTATTTGTATTGATGCATTTATATAAGTAGCATTTTACTGTTGTCCAGATATGACTAATGTTAACTACTTAATACACTGTTATGTTTTATAAATGTGTAATCATATTAAATATATGGTATTTTTTCATGTTGAATCTGAAAAGTAACTAAAGCTGTCAGCTAAATGTAGTGGAGTAAAAAGTACAATATTTGCCTCTAAATGAAGTGGAGTAGAAGTATAAAGCTGCATAAAATGGAAATACTCAAGTAAAGTACAAGTACCTCAAGATTGGACTTCAGTACAGTACTTGAGTAAATGTACTTAGTTACTTCCCTGATGACCGCACATTAATGACTGAATGACTCTCAAGTCTAACCGTTACTTAGATATTAATGCTAACATGCTACATGCTAATTGTAATCACGTTACAAGAACCATAATATTGACATGCTAGCATTAGTACGTCCCCTGTGACTGATTTATTATATATGACACTAGGTTATTGTTACTGATGCACAGTGGTGGAATGTAACTAAGTACATTTACTCAAGTACTGTACTTAAGTACAATCTTGAGATATTTGTACTTTACTTGAGTATTTCCATTTTATGTTACTTTATACTTCTACTTCACTACATTTTGAGGCAAATATTGTACTTTTTACTCCACTATATTTAGCTGACAGCTTTAGTTACTTTTCAGTTCAAGATTTAACATAAAAACATAATTAATATGAAATGTTTGCTAACATGTTAACATGTTTTAAATTGAACATCATAAGAGTATATTAAGTTGTTAAAATGAGTCCTACCTTGAGAAAATTAAAGCGGTCCGTACATAAATGCATCAAAAATAATAACCCAACAATATATTTTTAGAACATATGAAACAATCTGAGTGGGTCCATTCTGCATAACGAGTACTTTTACTTTTGATACTTTAAGTACATTTTGATGCTGATACTTCTGTACTTTTACTTCAGTAAGTTTTGAATGCAGGACTTTTACTTGTAGTGGAGTAATTTCACAGTGTTGTATCAGTACTTTTACTTAAGTAAGGGATCTGAATACTTTTCCCACCACTGCTAATGCAGCAGTATTTTACTGTTAGTTTTAAAAACTTCACATACAAAGCTAGTTTAGTCCAGACCAAGAGGTTGTTCCCCTCTAAAGGCTCACAGCATGAATCAGGAGGTTGTGAGATGAATAATGGGAGAGGAAAGAAGAAAAACAAAAGAGCTGCACAAATGTTTAGTTTGGAGATCTCTTTTGTGAAATAATGAATAGTTTCACCTCTTGAGTCCACAAATGGAGTTAACAGAGAGGTTTAGTGCCGAATCTCTCTCAAGCAACTCAGGCATTTGAGCTGCACACTGCTTTTTTCCAGTCTTTTTTTTAATATGTGGCCAGCAAGCTTAATTTTCAACATTTCATTGTATTTCATATAGTTTTATGTAGAATCCTAATCTAAAAGAAAATGTGATTATAGTGATAACTAGAAAATTTCCTCTGGGGGAAATTTTGAAAGGGCCACGGGGGCTACTGCCGGTGTGTGTACACTATGATGAGATTCTTCAGAGATTTCAAACAATTAATACTAGTAATGTTATGATACTATATAATATACAAGGAGCACACCTACAACAAACATTCCTCTTCAAGTATTTATGTATACAGCAACCTATGCCCTTTAACCTCAAAATGTGTGTGTGCGTGTGTGTGAAACATTTGTATCTGGAGGAGTGTGCGCGCTTACGCGCGCATGTGTGTGTGTGTGTGTGTGTGTGCGTGCATGTATCTTTAACTGTTATTACATTAAATGACCAGTGTGTGTGTGTGTGTGCGTGTATCTTTAACTGATATTACATTAAATGACCATTGTGTGTGTGCGTGCGTGTATCTTTAACTGTTATTACATTAAATGACCAGTGTGTGTGTGCGTGCGTGTATCTGTAACTGTAATCACATCAAAACATCAAAGCGTTGGGGTCGACCAATCAGAGCAGAGCAATCAACAGAATTAACAGCTGTGGAATCTTCTGGCAGAGTGAAAGCAGCCAGAGGTGGGCAGAGTGAAATTTCTGGCCTCGAACAGAAAGCATTTTTGGCAAAACCATAATACCTATCATTGATCCGACTTCACTTTGAGCGTCCTGAGTTCTTCCTGAACCTCTACATATGTTTTTTTTTAAGAAAAATGAAAAAATAGCTTTGTTAGAGCGATGTAAAAAAACAGTTAAATCTCACTTTTTCTGAAATCTTCCTGCGTTTTTAATATGGGAGCCAATGAGGCTGTTGGTGCATGTTGGTGGCGCATCTGTGCGTCCTACGCCCAAACTATAACTCTGACAGCTTTACCAGAGGATTGTGAGTGAGAAGACAAATTTTCCTACATTTCTATGTATAAATTATTTCTGTAGAGTGGAATTTGCGGCCTGGAGCGCAGTTTTCAAATTTATTTTTTGACAGTTTTACCTCTCCCTCTACACTCTGAGCGATGACATCACACACTGTGACACAAACATTCCGTGCAATACACACCCATTATAATCTCAGAATTTCTCCAAAAATGATCATGGTCATTGAACAGGGATTGATAAAAAACTATATGACCTATCGAAACGCAAATTAATACACCAATACACAAGACTTGTGTCTACTGTTTAAAGTTTAAATGGAGTCTCTAGGTGAAATTATGCCGGAGAAGTAGACGTCTTCAATTATTGTTCTTTTTCGCTCATTTTTTGTCGGCTGTCCCATTCATTTCAATGCAAAATTTTGGGCAGTTTTTCGCGACTTACGTCGCGAAAAATTCGTATTCCATAGAGAAAAGTAATAGCACACCGATCCCGATCAAACCGCACGTTTTGATATATAATTTGTAGCGGGACGAAATTGCGTCCGCAAGAGGAATTAGAAGAAATCCACAGTATAACAGTAGTGCTCGGGGCGAAGCCTACAGCTATTGCTGTATGGGACCAGTGCTCGGTGCGATTGCCCCGAGGCCCTAATTATATTTCCAACTGAAGTAGAAGATATAAAATGGAAATAATAATCAAATAATCAGACAGGACAACTTCCTGAAAGTAAAGCACTTGAATTAGTGTACTTGGTTACTTTCCAATACTTAGACTGATTGAGTCTGACACTGTAGAGTGACAATCTGGACCAGCCCAGATCACCATCTGCCCTCTGCACGTGTGGACAGTAACAAAGTACATTTACATGCTCTGTGTGTACTTTACTCTAGTGTTCATTATTTTTGGAAACTTGCTACAACACTACATTTGAAATTTGTGCTTTTGACTCAACTCCACAATTACTTTAAAGCGTAGCCCTTTGAGGCAAATCTGTGATTTGTGATTCTGGGATATATCAATAAAATGTAATTAAAATTAAATTGAAGTGTTGCATCTCTGTTTTTATATCCTGTACAGCACTTTGTGTTGCATTCATTGTATGAAAAGTGCTTTATAATAAAGTTTTAAAGTTTGATTTGGGTTGACACTTAATCCCCTTTTCTATTCACCATTCATTACAACATGGTCTCACAGGAATCCGTGAAATAGCCACGGATTTGCTTAACTCAAAATCCGTGGAATAGCCACGGAATCACTCAAATTTCCGTGAAACTGACACGGATTCCGCTACAATGCAAGTTAATGACAGTCATATCCCGTGGCTATTCCAACATACAAAGTGATTATGTACATTCACTGAGTGAATATTTAGAAAATAAAACATATATTTCTCGCTAGAAATGTGATCAAAATCCATTTTTATGCAGAAGTCAAAATACTGATAAACCCAATTTTCACGAGTCCTCCTCCTCTTCCTCCTCTTCCTCCTCGCTGCTGCTGGATTCTCCAAACAGGTCCTCATGTTGAGAGGCTTGAGTTGCTGAGCTGACATTGTTGGATGCTAACCTGGCTGTGATGAGGGCGGGGCCGTGGCTGAGGCCCAGCAGGACACAACTCTGGCCACCAGGAAACAGCCTCATACAGCCGACAGGAGCATCCAGAGAGAGAACACTGAGGACCGTACAGGCCTCAAGGTCCCACAGGCTCAGCTGTCCTGCAGTAACACAGCAACATAGTAGTCACTTTAGCACATGGAGTCATTCATGATACAGACGATACAGGACACTGCCTGCCCGCACTACAAGACTGCAAAACAGTTTCTAGCATAGAGCTGCGACATTATTAAACTCCACTCCCACTCTACTGCCACACTGATACTCCCCATCTCATCTCATACACACATGATTGCACTATTGCACTATTGCACTTAAGGACTTGGACTTTTTAAAACATTGTCACTTAGATATATATTTTATTTATACATATATTGCTGACAGCTTTGATAATGTTGTAGGGCTGGGCGATATGTCCCTAAAAGAATATCACGATATTGCAGGCTTTTTTTGCGATAACGATATTCTTGATGATATTAGGAAATGCTTAAAAAGATATAGATTTAGTCTGTATAAATAAATAAATAAAAATCTAAAATGTAGTTTGAAGTGCAAATCTCAACAGTTGACAAATACAAACATTTTTACTCTTGACTCTTGAGTATGAGCAAATAATAAAAATAACCATTTAGGGGTTCTGGAGGCATATTTTAATGACATTTTGTAAAGAAGAATAAAGGTTCTTGTATGTTTTATTTAAGGCATCTTATTTTGACAGTCTTCTTGTAAATTCTGTGGTGGATTCTCTTAACACACTGTGCTCTTATTTTGAAAGCTGCATGTGTTTAGCGACAGGGAGTAAGTAGCTTTTTGTGATTAAAACAACTTTAACCACTACATCAAGAAGTAGGAACGCTGCCAATATCATGATATGCATTTTTTTTAACCATAAAAAAAATATACCGATATTATCGTGAACGATACGATATGGCACACCCCTATAATGTTGATAATGTTGTGTTTTTGTTTTAAGTATTTTTCTATATTGATATTTTGTACTGTGCAACTGGAGGAGGACTGCTCCAAACAAAATTTCGTTGTCTTGTACAATGACAATAAAGTTCTATTCTATTCTATTCCTGCATATATGACATCACAGTTTTTCGCAGTCGCTTTGGTGCATTTCTCACATCACTATTAACATTTGCACAACATTTAGTCATTTGTGCTCATCATAGTAGCAGTTTCTCCTTACAACCCATTACAAATGCTTTTGGACATGCATCAATTGCTTTCATACAACTCTCTGCTGTTTTATAACATTATCATTGCAAGTGACACAGTTTTGCAGGTTATCAACTAGGTTTTGCAGTTTGTACTAATCGTTTTGAGAAATGCATTAACTGTTGTGCAAATGTTAATGCACCAAAGCAACTGAGAAAAACTGTAAAAATCAATGTCTGTACTAATGTATGTAGTTGTGTTCTTAGATTAATTTCTTAGGTAACCGTGGGGATGATAAGTTACACCACTGAAGATTTCAGCTCTGATGAATTTGGCAACATGTTGCTGTTACTGGTGGTAGCAATTGTGTTTTAACACAAGTGATACTTGTATCGACTCTTGTGACACCCACTGGCCCCAAAAGCCTTTTTCAGATACACAATCATTATAAAAAAGTGCTGTGGAACTCTGAGGACATTTTTCTGAGTATAATCATAATTAAAAATCTGGTCCTTAAAATTAATACATTTCAAAAAGGCTTTTCAGTCAATTATTTCCATCCCATTCATGCAGCAAAAGGGCCAATTGGCTCAGCCAGAGAACTGAGAGAACAGAAAAAAACTGTAAGTGTGTGCTTGGACCAACTTTAGCCCTGTATTTAAAACACAACACTCCCATTCATTTGAATGAGGCCAGTCCAGCAACGCAGGGTTGTCCAGCAGAAAGGCTCACCAGGATCAACTTTTGCTGCAACACAATGTCATCCGGCAAAGGTTTGTGTTGGCCAATCAAACACATTAAATTACTTCCAACTGTTCATTTGTGCAATAATATTTGAATTATTGGCAAATTTCTTACACACACATTTTGTAGCATTCAAAAATGACTTGAACATCTTTTTCAATCTTTAAAAGAAGAAGAAAGAAAAGGCAGCTGGCTTTCTTTATTGTATATTGATTAAAACCCCTTAAATTTAATAAAAAATGTTTAAACACATTTTTGTATCGTTTTATTTATATTTACTTTTTATTAATAATTTTGTGTGTGTTTCCTCTTCTCTTTATTATAAAATATTAAATATGCTCTTTGGATTTATTGTTGGATGTGTTTCAATGATAATAATGCATGTTAGTTTTTTGAAAGTTTCTAAAATAACAAAAAGTTTGTGTTAAACTTAGGAAAGAGCCACCACATAACATCTCAATGTAATCCCTGAATTTAAGATCTTAAAAAAAGACTAAACCGGTCAGCCTTTCAATAGAAAACAATCTTTGCTTAGAGGTTGACTTTTCTTTTACTAACGGATTGATTCATTTAGGATTATGCTTGGCACGTTAAAACTTGTTGAAAACTAGTTGGACCATTAATACAGCTCTCCACAAAATATCCTGTATATCAGCCAGATCCCACCCATACCCACTTGTGAATCCACTGATTTCACTTGCTTGGAAGTGTGAAAACATGCTGTTATATGGCACCTTAATGTGAAACAGCCTTAAGGAAACAGTTTGTTTTTAGCACCAGAGTGTGAAGACAAACACACCTCCATCAAGGAGCTTTTAATAACTTCCTTAAAGGCTGTTTCCACTACAGACCAATACCCAGAATGAGGCGGGTCTCACTCGCCGAAACGCCCCTAATTTGAATATGAGCCACTCAGAGCGGTCTTTTGACAGGACTTTTTTTGGCCCTGTGGAAGAGCAGGGTTGTTTTTCTCCCCTGAAAAAAGCCTGGTTTCTGATTGGATAGAACGCTAAGCAGGATGTGACGTAGTACTTGACGCCACAAAAACACCCGCCAGTAAAAGCCGGCGAAGTAACTCAGCGACTTTGCTGCTATATTTAGCGTCTTTTCAGACCCCCTTAGCTACTATTTTTTTTAAAAGCGACTGGCGACAAATCCAGCAACTTTTTCTGGTATTATTGGAGACTTTTGGAGACTCCTTCTTACTCTTCTTAAGGAGCAGCAGGAGCCAGCGACTTGTTAAGGAGAGTAAGAAGGAGTCGAAGCGGCACAGTCCTCCTGCAGCAGTCTCTCCCAGCTGCAGTCACAGAGCCGGAGGGGACGTTAACCCCTTAGCGTCCGGTCTGCAAATTGCTAACAGGCTAACAGGTAGCTCTGTAGCAGTACAGTGTGTATGTGCTAACAGGCTAACAGTTAGCTCTGTAGCAGTACAGTGTGTATGTGCTAACAGGCTAACAGTTAGCTCTGTAGCAGTACAGTGTGTATATGCTAACAGGCTAACAGTTAGCTCTGTAGCAGTACAGTGTGTATGTGCTGCAGGAGACACGGAGACACTGTGCATAATTAGCCATGCTAACACAGTTAGCGACGGCGGCCACAGTTGCGTTTCCCGTGTTTAATCTGTCCCGTATGTGATCACTTCTATCGAAAACTTCAATCGAAAACCATACGTCACCTCCGGAGTCTCATAAATCCCTCTGGGGGCCTTTTTGTATTGGAGACACGCAGAGTGAGCGGACATTTGAGAGGGCGTGGCCTGAGACTTTCCCGGTGGCCACTCTTCCTCCTAAAGGAAACACGGCTCGTGTCTTGTTTCTCACCTGACAGCAGGATGGCTCTGGTTCCTCCCTCTGTCATGTAAAGTATACTGGAGACTTGTATCGTCAGGTTTCCATAGCCAACGATGCTACAACAGTTTCTCTTGAAGGGGTCCCAGACTTCCAGTCTGTCAGAACAAATTACACTGATTATTATTACTAATTATTAACTAGAACTAACACCTCATGGTTGTATTCTTCCGTCAACCAGCTAAGTTTCAGTTTGCATCCACACTGCAAAAAAAGAACTCAAAATTTCAAGGCAACAAACTTCGATAAAATTTTAAGTTGGACAATTAAACTAAATATTTTAAGTTTTGTTTTTGAGTTTGCTCAACTCTGAATTTTTGTCAACTCAACTGTAAGTTGTACTAACTTATAATTTTACATTGTAATAACTTTTAATCCTTACTTCTGCTAACTTCTGCAATGTGCTGAAGTGGCACGATTGTAACGCCGCTATGAAATGTCAGCTAATGTTGCGACCACAATTTTGAATTAGCATTGATACGCTAATGGCTACTCTTGTAGCTGTAACAAGCAGCAGCGCTAGCATCAGTTAGCCGCTAGCATCAGTTAGCCGCTAGCTTTCGCTAATGACCGAATTTCACCGCTTTCCTGCATTTCACAACAAAGAAATAAGAGTTAGCAGAACTATTGTCCCTTGTTGTGAACCCCAACTTAAAGATATAAGTAACAACAACTCACAAACTTGTTTTTGAGCAGACAACTGGCTTCCTTTGTTGTGCTAACTTACATTATTGCCCTAAATGTCAATAATTTATATTTCCAAGTTTTACCAACTTAAATCACTGTTTTAGGTCAAAAAATACAAGTTGGCTTTTTTTGCAGTGCAGGTCTGTCCAAACTCATGTAGCCATGGCTTTAGACAATGCTTCAAATTCTTCAAATGGGTTCTTCACATGCTTCAAACGTCTCAGAAGATCTTTACATCTTCACCACGGTTTTAAGATGGACACCCAACATTACTTGTCACCAATTCAGCATCAGTCCTGATGCACGGATGATAGCATTTTCTTGCAAAACCTTAAGACAGGGGTGTCAAACTCTGGCCCGCGGGCCAAATTTGGCCTGCGAGTCAATACCAAATTATTATATTATTATTGTACTATAAAAGCTGACCCGCCGGTATTATACGGCGCATTTACCGCTAATACTACAAATCCCACAATGCCCTGCTGTTGTTTTGGCGCGTCAATCAGGACAGGACCCAGAAACGCTCCTCTGTGACAGTCGTCATAGCAACCTCAAGCTAGAGCTGTCTCCCAGCTACCCCTTCCCAAAAATGGCGAAAAGAAAGGCAGAATTTATTAACCTGTTGAAAAAGTTTATTTTGATATTTAAATCAGAAGGATGCAAATAGAAAAGAGGCATACGATTTTTATTTAATTTTTATTTAATAAATTAATGACATTGATGTGTTTTTTATTTGAAATTCGATTTTGCATGTCTGCACTATTTAGTTATATATTGTATGTTTATAAGCGTTGCTGGTTCCATATTTAATGTTAAAGCAAAACATGTTTGGTATATATTAAAAGGTTTATTTGTTCAATGTTGGCCCGCGATTTTATTCAAGTTTTAAATTTTGGCCCATTGTGTATTTGAGTTTGACACCCCTGCCTTAACATGTCACAGTGAAGTTGACCTTTGGATATAAAATGGCATCGCTTCATAATTTCTTCCCACTAGACATGATGTAAAATTTGTCATGATAAGCATTTGAATTCTTGAGTTTTAGCCAAAAACTTATCACAGTGACCTTAACCTTTGACCTGCAACATCTAATCAGTTCATTTTTATGATAGACATTCATAGCGCCCAATAAACGGCTCTGGACACAGTGTTAACTTGGTGAACAACGTGGCCAAGTCACTCAAAACAGATAAACAGTTACCTGTTGCTCCCAGCGACCCCGAAGACAACTCTATCTGCGTTATCTGTGATAGCGACGCAGCAAACTCCGGCCTCACTCCTCAGTCTTCTCATCACCTAAAATCATTTGGACAAAGTATAACCTTACAAACACAAATTCATACAACAACAAAAAAATGATGTGAGCATTGGTCCAAAGTTTTCTTTTGTGAATGTTGTATTTTTGAACATGTCCTGTACTATCAGCGCTCAATAAAAATAAATGTCAAAAAAAAAAATATATATATTTCTGTTCAATTTTTGGGTCTTTGTCTTTATCCTTGTATCGAAAATGGTATCGAGTATCGAATATTTTCCTGAGTATCGGTATCGAGGTTGAAAATTTTAGTTTTGTGACAACCCTACTGACAAATACAATAAATAATTGCTTAAAAAGATAGTTCAATAAACTTAATTCAAGCTACACTGTAAAAAATGTTTGTAGAAATTACAGTAAAACACTGTCAAATTGCATCAGAAATAGGTCGTAAAATTAAACATTGTACATCACCGTAGCAGATACTTTTAATTACTGTCAATCAAAGAATAGTATAAAACTTTAAATTCTACTGTCATAAACTGTAGAAAACACACAGTTTTGCTGTAAAAATATAAATGTTTCATGTAAAGTTAATGGAGAAATACCATGATGACACAATTATCCTAAAAGTAATGGGATTATTCAGTATAAATTACAGTTTTTGCTGATATTTACATTTACATACGCTCACTGTATTTTTTACGGTGATGTTCTGGCAACCACAGCTGCCGGTATTTTACCGTAAATTAAACAGATTTTTTTTACAGTGTATAAAAAAAATTAAAAATGAACATACATTTCCAGAGTCACTTTGGTGACTCTAAATTGCCCGTAGGTGTGAATGAGAACATGAATAGGTGTCTGTTTTGGATTTTTCATTAGTTTTAGTTTTAATTTTGTTGTGAATTTGTTTTCAAATTCAGTTAGTTTTAGTTAGTTTTTAGAGTGAGTTTTCTAGTTTTAGTTTAGTTTTTATTTTTTGAAAATGCTTAGTTTTAGTCACAGGCAGAGCCAGCCCACCGCTCCTTGGTGCAGGTCCCACAGGGTGATGGTGGGGCTCCTCTGCTCCTGGTCGTAGCTGCTCAGCACCAGGTGGCTGCCTGTGGAGGTCAGAGCTGCTGTGTGGAGGCTCAGCTGGGATGTTTCCTCCTCCAGGGTGTGAAGGTGTTCATGTGTAACCAAACTGAAGACACTGAGGTGGTGAGCAAAATAAGAGCACACCACCACCTGCAGAAGAAAAGTGTGGAACGTAGAGGAGCAACAACTACTGACAACGTAATGAAGCATATAATAAACCCATTAACCCTCTGGAGTCCATCTATTTATTCAAAATACATGTTATATTTACAGTAATAACTTTATTTATATATGATATGTAGACAAGCTGAGAAAGCCAGTTAAAGTTCAATCATAGGAGCTTTCACAGTGTCCCATTTATGTTTCTCGACCATTTTTAAAATGTGAATTTTCTTTCTACAATGAAAACTATTACTATTTTTAATTTATATGCAAATAGACTGTTTTTGCAGTTTTATTATTTATTATTAGGGCCACGGGGCAATCACACCGAGCACTGGTCCCATACAGCATACAGTCTGCTGATGATAACATTAAGTAGAATTTGTATTTGGGTAATAAAACCAGCATTTTTAAAATATCAAAACACCCTGTATCATAGTCATGTTTTTAACGAAATCAATACGTTTGGAAATCGGTCCGAAATTCAGCAAATAATTCTACTTTGAGATTAAGGAGTACCTCTTTCCTTCATAAATTGATGCACCGCTGCCTTTAAATGTGAATTTTCTTTCTACAATGAAAATGTTTTTATTTTTATTTTTAATTTATATACAAATATGTTTTGCAATTTTATTATTTATTGTTATTTCTGCTGTTTTTGTGTGTATAAATGGGATTTTTTTTATTTTTTAAATGGTACATTTCCATAGACACCTGTGTCTTTTGTTTGTATTTTTGGTTCCTGGCAGCTTTATACTTACTATATTACTATACATACTGGTAATTAAAATAAAATGAAAAATATGACTGATAGCTGATAGCCAAGTTTGTGTTGAGAAAAAGGAGCCATGCATGTGATGTAAGGACAGACTGAAAGATGCTAAACAGAGACAGAATTCATAGGAAGTTGACAAATTTGAACCAAAATCTCCTGGACTTCAGAGGGTTAATCTCAAAATGTTCATGCAGTGACATTATCATATAAAATAAAATACTCCTGTTATAATGTATGGAGCACTTCAGCACTGCTTTATCAACCTAAAACATGGAAATATTCTTTACAGATGTGTACCTGTTGATCCTCACTGAGCAGGTACTGGTCTATAGAGTTGTATTTCTCTCTGTCCAGCCTTCTTCTGGTCTCTCTCTCCCTCTGAGCCTCTTTCACCAGCCTCCTTTTCTTTGCAGACTGGCTCTCTGTTCGAATGTCCCACGGCGTCACTGTGACAGGCCAGAGTTACTCAGATCTACAGGCCTATGCAGACATGTTGTATGAGCCATATTCATTTTTTGTATTCATGTAATTTTGCTCCATGCCTCTGGGGGGAGCTGTGTTTGCTGTGTGGCTCAGCTGACCTCGGGTCAGCTGTGTTGGGCCATTTAACCTGGGGAAACCCAGACACCGGGGTTGCTGATTTGGGAAGCAAACAGTTTTCGAGTGTGCCCAGTTTGTGCCCAGTTTATGCCCAGTTTGTGCCCAGTTTATGCCCAGTTTATGGCCAGTTTATGGCCAGTTTATGGCCAGTTTGTGCCCAGTTTATGCCCAGTTTATGCCCAGTTTATGGCCAGTTTATGGCCAGTTTATGGCCAGTTTATGGCCAGTTTATGCCCAGTTTGTGGCCAGTTTATGCCCAGTTTATGCCCAGTTTATGCCCAGTTTATGCCCAGTTTGTGCCCAGTTTATGCCCAGTTTATGCCCAGTTTATGCCCAGTTTATGGCCAGTTTGTGCCCAGTTTATGCCCAGTTTATGGTCAGTTTATGGCCAGTTTATGGCCAGTTTATGGCCAGTTTATGCCCAGTTTATGCCCAGTTTATGCCCAGTTTATGGCCAGTTTATGGCCAGTTTGTGCACAGTTTATGCCCAGTTTATGGCCAGTTTATGCCCAGTTTATGCCCAGTTTATGGCCAGTTTATGCCCAGTTTATGGCCAGTTTGTGCCCAGTTTATGCCCAGTTTATGGCCAGTTTATGGCCAGTTTATGGCCAGTTTGTGCCCAGTTTATGCCCAGTTTATGGCCAGTTTATGGCCAGTTTATGGCCAGTTTGTGCCCAGTTTATGCCCAGTTTATGGCCAGTTTATGGCCAGTTTATGGCCAGTTTGTGCCCAGTTTGTGCCCAGTTTGTGCCTCGTATGTATTAGTATTTTGGTCTTTGATATAAGGAACAATTCGGTTTGTTGTTTTTGTTACATTTGTATATTATGAGTTAAAGTCATTGCCGCTGTATGACTGGAAAATAAATCAGTGAGATATTTTGTAAACATTAGTGCACTTTCTGTTTTTTATATGTTCGGAGCGCACTGGGCGCACGTCTAAACTAAATCATCTTTGTTAGCAACCAGTACTAGACTTCTTTTAGGAATTAGTCAGTACACATGTGCTATCATCTAACCAGATATTAGTCAAGACTGATTTAACAGGTTATATGTTGTTATATCAGCAAGGTTATAATAGTTTTGGATTTTTCATTAGTTTTAGTTTTAATTTCGTTCGTTCGTTTAAATGTTGCAAATGTGCATTAATTTCAGAGTACACTGAGACATTAAACTGCATCATTTTCAATTAAATTCTGGAAAAGTTGGTGTGTTCTAAAACTTTTGACCAGTAGTGTAGCTGTCTATAAATTGGTTTGGATTTGTGAAAGGTCATGTGTCATGGAAAAGAAAATTAAAGAAAGTGGTGATGATGATGATAATGATGATGATGATGATAATGATGATGATGATGTGTGTGTACCAGTGGTGGAATGTAACTAAGTACATTTACTCAAGTACTGTACTTAAGTACAATTTTGAGATATTTGTACTTTACTTGAGTATTTCCATTTTATGTTACTTTATACTTCTACTTCACTACATTTTGAGGCAAATATTGTACTTTTTACTCCACTATATTTAGCTGCCAGTTTTAGTTACTTTCCAGTTCAAGATTTAACATAAAAACATAATTAATATGAAATGTTTGCTAACATGTTAACATGTTTTAAATTGAACATCATAAGAGTATATTAAGTTGTTAAAATGAGCCCTACCTTGGGAAAATTAAAGCGGTCCGTACATAAATGCATCAAAAATAATAACCCAACAATATATTTTTAGAATATATGAAACAATCTGAGTGGGTCCATTCTGCATAATGAGTACTTTTACTTTTGATACTTTAAGTACATTTTGATGCTGATACTTCTCTACTTTTACTTCAGTAAGTTTTGAATGCAGGACTTTTACTTGTAGTGGAGTCATTTCACAGTGTTGTATCAGTACTTTTACTTAAGTAAGGGATCTGAATACTTTTTCCACCACTGGTGTGTTCAGAGGATCAGGCAGCTCACATGTTGTCTCTCTGTGTGGTGTCTCATTGGGCTGCAGGCCCTGCTGGACGCTGCTGCTGCTGCTGCAGAGGAGCGACTCCCTGTGAGAAGGTTTGATCTCATGTCTGATAGAACCAGAGTCCAGATCCCAAAGGACCAGATGATGTCTGCAAAGACACCCAACAGACAGAAACCAAACAGTTGAAACAGACTGATGAAGGTTTGTCTAATACATTTATTAGCATGTTTGATACTTTTACTTTTATATTTTTATTTCTTAATCAGTTCAGTTCATAATCTGCATTTCAATGAAATCTGTGTGAGGATATTTAGTGGATCTAGAGGAACTGGAGTGGAGGAATAAAGATAAATATTTACTTAGAATATTACTGGTGGCCTGTAAGAAATCAATAACAAAGAAATGGCTGAAGAGGGAGGCACCTAGTGCAGATGAATGGATTGATATTGTGTACAGTATCTTTGTAATGGAAAGAATTACTTTCAATTTAAGAACACAAAAAGAGGTATTTATTGAAAATTGGCAAAAATGGATTACATATGTCTCTACCATAAAACCGGATTTCAGGTAATCTCAGATTGGACGATCAGAATACTTTCATTTCTTTGTACCTTTACCCTTTTTATTTTATTTTATTTATTCATTTATTTTGGGGTGTTTTCCAATCCCCTTTTGTACACTTTTACTTTTTTCTTTGATATTTTCTGTATTTGTCTATAGGTCTTCATGTTGATTGTTTGTTTGTTCATTTCAAAAACCAATAAAAAGTAAATTACAAAAAAAAAAAAAAAGAAATCTGTGTGAGGAATGTCATTCATAGAATCCATCAAACCATCTGGAGATCAGACAGTTATTTTAAGTGGCTGAGAGATCTGGGACTTGCAATAGTTGATGCAGATATTTAGAAAATCTAACAATGTAACAACATTTCTGAACTTAATTGAACATCACTTATTGTCATGAAGCATTGTGATAAAGTAGATCTGCACTTTATCTGCAATGTGCTTATTAAAAAAAAATTAAAATGAACATACATTTCCAGAGTCACTTTGGTGACTCTAAATTGCCCGTAGGAGTGAATGAGAACATGAATAGTTGTCTGTCTCTATGTCTCTGCCCTGTAATAGTCTGGAGACCTGTCCAGGGTGGACCCTGCCTCTCTCCCAGTGTCAGCTGGGATCTGCTACCTGAGATTAGATAAGCTGTTAAGGAAAATCCGTGATTGAAGGCCTAAGTCAGAGGTGTCAAATTTGGCCCGCAGTATAATTATATTTGGCCCGCAAGGCAATACCAAATTATTATTATTATACAGCGCAAATAATACTACAAATCCCAGAATGCTCTGCTGGTGTTTTGGCTTGAACACAGTAGATCAGTGTGTAGCAAACTGAGCAACAATTAAAGTTGTTTTTATTTTTCTTGCTAGTCCAAGGCTTGAATGGTTGCACATTCATTGAAGGATTTTATTATTAGTCATTTGGTTTATTATTGTTATTTTATTCTCACATTTATTTTTAGCCTGTGGAAAAAAGATTACTGTTAAATTTAAATTTAAAGAAGGCCGCATATAAAATAAAGGGACATACGATTTTTATTTAAATTTTATTTAAGAAATGAATGCCATTGATGTGTTTGTTTGTTTTATTTGATATTCGATTTTGCATGTTTGCAATATTGAGTTATATCAAGCTTTGCTTGTTCCATTTCGTTTGAACTTGTTTAGGGCAATTTTGTCAATAAATATCAATGTTGGCCCGTGACTTTGTCCAAGTTTTACATTTTGGCCCACTGTGTATTTGAGTTTGACACCCCTGGCCTAAGTGGTGTGTAGTATCCCTAATAGAAGCCTTTTCACGCTCCCTGTATTTCACATTGACTCTCACCTGGTCTCCGATAGTCCCAGAAGAGTCCGTCCATTCTCCAGAACACGGTACTCCTGCTGAGGACCGGGATGGACCGTGATCCCAGTCAGTCTCCTCACATAGCTCCGCTTAATCAAATCATACACCAGGAGAGTCTGGGGGGTCAGACGTGTCAGTTCTGTTAATCTGACAGGGGAAATGAGCAGATGAATAGAAAAGAAATGACAGGAAAGAGAGTCAGACCTGGAATGGATATGAAGAGGTGTCCATGCTGCAGTTGGTGCTTCTGTCTGTAAGGATGTAAAGTTTGAAGTCATGTGCCAGCACCACGTCAGTTGTGCTGTAGAGGCCGTGCTCCACTCTGACTGGTCGGCAGGAAAAACGCCGCCTGGTCAGGTTCCACACAGACACCGTCCCAGCTCTGACGGAGCGGCACACAGCATACCTGCCAGCAGAGAGAGACAGACTCCATCAAATAACATCATATGACCTGATAGCATTCACTACTCTGCTGGCCAAAAAAAATGGAAATGGAAATGGATTTAAAATGGAAATCCACAGTCCCACCTACCTATTCACACTGGGTTAAGGAGGTGCTTTATTTTCTTAAATTAGAGAAAATTAGACTGACTTTGACTGGTATGGCTGTCTCATTTGAGAAGTCCTGGAATCCCTTTTTATTTTATGTCAATAGCACAAGATGTCTGATGACTGTGAATTGAGTACTGAAATGAGCTGAGCCTTTGTTTGTTTGTTGTTTGTTTGTTTTCCCTTTAATTTTATTTACTTATTTTTTGTTATCTGTTTTTTTTACTACAATTTTTTTAAATTAAATATGTATATGTATATATAATAAGTTAGGTATTTGTTATTTCTTATTGATTTTATTTATTTGATTATTAATTTACTTATTTGTATTATTATTTATTTGATCATTTTATCTATTCTTTTATCACAACCCATCTTTTTTTGTTTTTCCTTTGTTTGTTTATCTTTACTTTTCAACTATATTTGCCAATTTCTTGGGGCTAGGTGCCTATGGGAGGGGGGTGGGGGGTTGGTATCTGTTCTGTCGTATGTTGTATTCACTTGCAATTACTGGTGTATGGAACAGTATTGTTGGTTTGTTTTATAAAAATGTAAAATCCAATAAACAGATTGTTAAAAAAAAAAGGAACATCATACCAAGCTACAGCTACAGGCTGTTCGAGACCTGAAAATATCAATTATTTAGCCTTACCCCATGTTCTATTCTCCTTAGGGAGGAAAACCACAAATATCAATGCGACAAAGTCACATTATAATTAAGTCCAGTAAAAAAACATGAGATGATGTCTTGCATCTCCTTTTGGAAATACCTGCCATAGTGGTAGCACTTATAATGTTATTAGAGGTGCTGTGTTAACTTGTATCAAATTCATTCATTCATTCATTCATTCATTATCCTTTATAACTTGGGTCGCAAGGGAAAGAGACAGACAACCATTCATGCTTTCTTTCACACCTATGGGCAATTTAGAGTCCCCAGTTAACCCTCTGGAGTCCATCTATTTATTGAAAATACACATGTTTTATTTACAGTAATAACTTTATTTATATATGATATGTAGACAAGCTGAGAAAGCCAGTTGAAAGTGCAATCATAGGAGCTTTCACAGTGTGCCATTTATGTTTCTAGACCATTTTAAAGATGTGAATTTTCTTTCTGCAATGAAAATGTTTAATTTTTTTTTAATTTATATGCAAATAGACTGTTTTGCAATTTTATTATTTATTATTTTTTTCTGCTGTTTTTTGTGTATAAATAAAAATGGTACGTTTCCATAGACACCTGTGTCTTTTGTTTGTATTTTCGGTTCCTGGCAGCTTTATACTTACTATAATACTATACATACGAGAAAAAGGAGCCATTCCTGATGATGTAAGGACAGACTGAAAGATGCTAAACAGTTACAGAACGCATAAAGTTTACCCCGTTCAGGGCTGTCTTTCTAGAAACTTTTGTTGTCTCCTAAGATTTTCCATGACAGTTCATCCCAAGACTACTGTTAACATACAATCACCATTGTGACCTTTTATTTTGAAGGCCTAACTCATCCTGACAGGAAGGTCATTAAATGGAGATCTGAAAAATTCCTCTTCTTTTGGAATTAAAACTTACTTTAAAACATTGTTTACCTCCTTCAACCAAAAAGCTGTGAAAACGTTTAAGTCTGTGCTCCAAATGTAAAATATTCAGTGAACTTGTTTGAGTTTATAACTAAAAGTACTTTTATTTCATAAACCTCCCTCGCTGTGTATTTCTGTAAAATGTCTATATCGATACTGTTGTTATTTGTAACGGTGCACTTTGCAAATAAAGTTGACTTTAGGGGGGGAAAATCCTATTTTTGGCTGTATTGCGTCCTTCGGTGTTGTAAACTCTGGAGGCGAGCCTTCTGAATCAGCTATATATTAGGGCGTGGTATTTTAAATTGTTTCAAGCCGCTGCATTTATCAACAGCCGATTATTGTTACGCTGTGATTGGCGAGATACGAACGTTTGATAAATCACACGTGAACCCTGTCCTAAGATGAAATATACGCTCAGATCTGCACTCGTTTCTACGCTGGTTTGATAAATGAGGGCCAGTGTGACTATGGTCAGTTCTACCTCTCAGTACCTACCTCGGGGTTCTCCCCATAGGGATGATCTCCTCTGTGCCCTCACTCCTGATCTTATGGATATTATAGGTAAGAGCCTGGTCACTGATCCTGGAGGTCAGATCCCACAGGCGAAGGTACTTTTCTCCACTGCAGATCCCAAGACAGTAGCGCAGATCAGAACACAAGCCTGAAAGGAAAGAAAATATCCTGTCTTACAGCTCCTCTGACCTCAATGCTAGGTAATAATGCTAAAAGATGCTAAAGCTACACTACCGGTCAAAAGTTTTAGAACACCCCAATTTTTCCAGTTTTTTCTTGAAATTCAAGCAGTTCAAGTCAAATGAACAGCTTGAAAGGGTACAAAGGTAAGTGGTGAACTGCCAGAGGTAAATAAAAAAAGGTAAGCTTAACAAAAACTGAAAAATAATGTACATTTCAGAATTATACAAGTAGGCCTTTTTCAGGGAACAAGAAATGGGTTAACAACTTAACTCTATGGAGTCTTGGGCTATTTTGTCCATTTTTGAATTCTTTTCATGTCTTTGGAAGTCATTTTGTGTCTTTTTTTTGTCATTTTGTGTCTTTTGGTGTCTTTTGTGTCTTTTGGTGTCTTTTTTTTGTCATTTTGTGTCTTTTGGTGTCTTTTGTGTCTTTTGGTGTCTTTTTTTGGTCATTTTGTGTCTTTTTTTAGTCCTTTAGTCCAACATAAAATGTGATTTTGAATCTTTTTTTTCACTTTCAAAACACTATCATGCTCAATAAAGAATTTTAAATGTTGCAAATGTGCATTCATTTCAGAGTACACTGAGACATTAAACTGCATCATTTTCAATTAAATTCTGGAAAAGTTGGTGTGTTCTAAAACTTTTGACCAGTAGTGTATATGTCCCAGGTAAAATGTCTGCAGCGTGTCCAGTTGATGAACACCAGGGAAGGCATGGAAATAACTAGCTGTTCCTAGTTAGTCCTTAAATCATTAAGGCACTTTATCAAATTTTCTTGCTCTAGAGGGCACATCATCATAATTTATTATATGAAGGGGCACCCTAGTAGTCGCGACCCCCAATTTAACATGCATGTTGTCCGCAACCCTTGCTCACTGAACAGAATCTCACACGCACAGATCAGATCACCCAAAAAAGAAACAAAATGACCGAAAAAAGGAAACAAAATGACCAAAAAAGACACAAATTGACCAGAAAAATGATCAAAAAGACACAAAATGACCCAAAAAAGAAACAAAATTACCAAAAAGACACAAAACGACAAAAAACAACAACACAAAAAGACCAAAAAAAGGAAACAAAATTACCAAAAAAGACACAAATAACACACAAAATGACAAAAAAACCCCACAAAATGACCAAAAAAAAAAGACATTAAGTGACCAAAAAGACTAAAACACATTAACACATGAACACATTAACACAGTGGAGATAGAGCTGACTTCCAAAATGATTTGGCGACCCCCAGAAATCATCTCGAGACCCCAATTGGGGTCCCGACCCCAAGGTTGAGAATAGTTCTCTAGAGGGCACCCAATAATATTTTTGCATGTGTAAAGGGCAGCCGATAAGCCACTTCCTCTTGTTTTCACCACTCTAGAGCAGCTATTCTCAACCTTGGGGTCGGGACCCCAATTGGGGTCGCGAGATGATTTCTGGGGGTCGCCAAATCATTTTGGAAGTCAGCTCTGTCTCCACTGTGTTAAAGTGTTCATGTGTTAATGTGTTTTTGGTCACTTAATGTCTTTTTTTGGTCATTTTGTGTTGTTGTTTTTTTGTCATTTTGTGTCTTTTTTTTGGTCATTTTGTGTCTTTTTTTGGTCATTTTGTGTCTTTTTAGGCCATTTTGTGTCTTTTTTTGATCATTTTGTGTCTTTTTTTAATCATTTTGTGGTCAATTTGTGTCTTTTTTGGTCATTTTGTTTCCTTTTTTGGTCATTTTCTGTCTTTTCTGGTCATTTTGTGTCTTTTTTGGTCATTTTGTTTCCTTTTTTTGGTCATTTTCTGTCTTTTTAGGCCATTTTGTGTCTTTTTTATCATTTTGTGTCTTTTTTTATCATTTTGTGTCTTTTTTATCATTTTGTGTCTTTTTTTATCATTTTGTGGTCAATTTGTGTCTTTTTTTTTATCATTTTGTGGTCAATTTGTGTCTTTTTTGGTCATTTTGTTTCCTTTTTTGGTCATTTTGTGTCTTTTTAGGCCATTTTGTGTCTTTTTTTGATCATTTTGTGTCTTTTTTTAATCATTTTGTGGTCAATTTGTGTCTTTTTTGGTCATTTTGTTTCCTTTTTTGGTCATTTTCTGTCTTTTCTGGTCATTTTGTGTCTTTTTTGGTCATTTTGTTTCCTTTTTTGGTCATTTTCTGTCTTTTTAGGCCATTTTGTGTCTTTTTTATCATTTTGTGTCTTTTTTTATCATTTTGTGGTCAATTTGTGTCTTTTTTTTATCATTTTGTGGTCAATTTGTGTCTTTTTTGGTCATTTTGTTTCCTTTTTTGGTCATTTTGTGTCTTTTTAGGCCATTTTGTGTCTTTTTTTGATCATTTTGTGTCTTTTTTTAATCATTTTGTGGTCAATTTGTGTCTTTTTTGGTCATTTTGTTTCCTTTTTTGGTCATTTTCTGTCTTTTCTGGTCATTTTGTGTCTTTTTTGGTCATTTTGTTTCCTTTTTTGGTCATTTTCTGTCTTTTCTGGTCATTTTGTGTCTTTTTTGGTCATTTTGTTTCCTTTTTTGGTCATTTTGTTTCTTTTTTGGGTGATCTGAACTGTGCATGTGAGATCGTGTTCAGTGAGCGGGGGTCGCAGACAACATGCATGTTAAATTGGGGGTCGCGACTCAAAAAGGTTGAGAACTACTGATCTAGAGGGCACTTTAGTGTGCTCTTTCAAACATGGAGGCATGGGGGGGCATTGGGTTTTTCCCTTATAAGTGGCCCATATATGCCATTTTAGTATGTTAGAAATCCAAACCTTGACAGAGCTGCCCCGCCTAATCGATCCTCTACCGATGAGGATTGGGGCCAGGTAGGAAAAAAAATGAGTGAAAAAAAAAAATTCATGATTCCAACTTGACCAAAAACAAAAAATCTTTTCAATTTTTTTTTCACAAAATTGTATTTCAATTTTATTCTCGAACTGCAAAATGAAAAAAAATAATTCTAATTCTTTCCCCTCCTGCACTGTAAAAAAACAAACTGTTGTTTTTACGGTAAAAAACCGGCAGCTGTGGTTGCCAGAACTTTACCGTAATAAATACAGTGCAACTTTTTTTAATATTACGGTAAAATGATATTGGCTAGGTTTAAGATTGCCATTTTATTCAAATTTTTACAGTATAAATAAAGAGTTTTTCCATCAAAAGAAACTCTGCTCTGCCATATAATTGACAAGAAAATACTTCATAAGATTTTACTATTAAATATGACAGTATATTTTTGTTAGAGATATTGTGTTTAGAACATTTAACAGTTAGAAAAAGTATTTTTTACAAAAGATAAATGCAAAAATTACAGTGATGGCTTACACATTAAAACTTTATCTCAGAATATCAGTTGCTTTCACTTAAATTTGCATCTAAAATCTCAGAAAATATTTTTATTTTTTACTCGTAAATGTACTGGTTTTAATCTTAAAGAATATCTGATTTATTTTTCTCAGAAATTTGAGTTTTTGTCTTTTGCCACTTTCATCTTTATTCATGATATTCAAGTTTGTTTATATATAACAGTATATTTTTGACACAAACACAGTGCCAGTGAATATTACAGTAGAGTAATGTATAAAAAAAAAAAAAAAAGAAGTAAAACATACTGTTTTGGCTGATATATACATTTACGGTGTTTCATTGTTACTGAAACTGAATTAACTCATTTATCATTTTACGGTCTTTTACTGTCACGGTTTAGCAGTTTTTCACCGTAAAATCTAGAGACATTTTTTACAGTGTGGCCCCAATCCTCTTTGGTATAAAAACCTCTTTGGGTATCTCTGTAAAAACAAACCTTTCATCAGTAGCGCGGGGAAGCGAGTGATGTGTTTGTGGTCCTCTGTCTCCAGGTTCCAGGTGACCAGCTCAGTGATGTCAGCACTGGGGGAGGGGCTAAAGGCCACAACATGAGTCCCTGCTCGGTTGACAGAGACCTGGGAGATACAGTCCTGGCTGCAGCCCAGTATAGACCGCAGGTAGAGGAAGGAGCCGGTGCTGAAGAGTTCGATGTGGATTATGTCACTGCCCCTCTTGTACGGGTATCTGACAAACACACAGCACAGTGTAGGTGTTAAGTGCAGGTTCACCAATTGTCAAAATTGGATTTTTGAACTGGAGGGACGAAGCTGTCAGCCAATATGGTCTCACAGAAATCCGTGGAATAGCCACGGAATCACTCAAATTTCCGTGAAACTGACACGGATTTCGCTACAATGCAAGTTAATGACAGTCATATCCCGTGGCTATTCCAACATACAAAGTGATTATGTACATTCACTGAGTGAATATTTAGAAAATAAAACATATATTTCTCGCTAGAAATGTGATCAAAATCCATTTTTATGCAGAAACTAAGTCAAAATATTGATTTTTTTTCACAAAAAATGAGAGAACTGTCCGCCATGTTTTTTGTTCTGACCGCCGGAACCTTGAAAGTCACGTGACTTGGAACAAACCAATAGGAAAAAATATCAATGGGATGGCCACGGGATTTGACTGTCTTTAACTTGCATTGTAGCGAAATCCGTGTCATTTTCACGGAAATTTGAGCGATTCCGTGGCTATTCCACGGATTTCTGTGAGACCAGGTTGTGTCAGCAAATGAATTTCAACTCAATTAGTTATTTTTCCACTCCATGCCTTAACCAAAATAAATTTAAATAACTGTAGTGTAAACAACAACCAACATATTAACATAAATAAATGGAAGTTTGTACATGAAATTCTCAGTGCAACCAAGCAAATTTACTGACTTGAAGCTGACTCAATGAAGGACCCAAAAACATCTCTCCTCCTTTCATCACCCTGAACATACTGCTGGGTGATTTCTTGTCTGTACAGTCTGTCAAGCCGAATCAGTGTTTCCCACAGGATTTTCTGAGACTATGATGGGGAGACCCAAACAAAATAGGGGGGCCCGGGGAACATTTTTGCTCTAAAAGCCTAAATTTTGTGCCTCTCACACATTCTAATGCCACTATTCCATCTAAATCATTGCATATTTTAGATAGTTATTGTAAAGGAGGATAAGGGTTCCTCTGTTTTATTTAAGGCATCTTATTTTGACAGTCTTCTTCTAAATTCTGTGGTAGACTCTGCTAACACATCCATGTGCTCTTATTTAGAAAGCTAGATGTGTTTGCTTTTATTTTGAAGGCGGGTCTAACACGTTCTTACCGAAACGCCGTATGGTGTGTTCAATTTACACTGAAAGTCAGAACTTGAAAGTCGGAAACTTGGAGCTCGGAACAACCTCGAAATTTCTGACATTTGTGTAGACCTTGAACGCACCATTAACACGCGCTGCAATGTAAATAGTCTAACTAATGGAACATTATCCTGTGTTTTATCAACGATGTTTGTCACTTTGAACCTGGCGGGACATATCCCCCTGTCCCTAGTGTCTGCATGCATGTCGTGCAGGATTTTAAAAATAGATTGCACACCATTTATTATCATTAATTCATCATCCATAACCCTTATCTGAACTCCAGTTGCAAACCAATCCCTGAAGCCTAATGTGAGATGGGATTGGCTCAGCCTTTATTATTACTTAGCTATCTCTACTTTACATTCAGGAACATATTGGTGAATGTAAAAATTTTACTCCAATTTGGTTTTTAGATTGCTTTTCTCCAGAAATAACTTCTGGTGATTTGTACCCAGTGGTGGAAAGTAACTAAGTACATTTACTCAAGTACTGTACTGAAGTACAATTTTGAGGTACTTGTACTTTACTTGAGTGTTTCTATTTTCTGTAAATGTATACTTCTACTCCACTACATTTTGAGGCAAATATTGTACTTTTTACTCCACTACATTTAGCTGACAGCTTTAGTTACTTTTCAGGTCAAGATTTAACATAAAACATATGATCAATTTAAGGTGATTAGACTTTTTTTATTTTATTAAATCTTATAACAGTATATTAAGTACTTAAATGAGCCATATCGTGACAAAATTAAAACCCTGCTTACATAAAATCATCAGTACAAATAATGTAATAATATATTTAGAACATATAAAACAATCTGAGTGGGTCCATTCGGCACAACAAGTACTTTTACTTTTGATACTTTAAGTACATTTTGATGCTGATACTTTTGTACTTTTACTTAAGTAAGTTTTGAATGCAGGAATTTTACTTGTAGTGGAGTAATTTCATAGTGTTGTATTAGTACTTTTACTTAAGTAAGGGATCTGAATACTTCTTCCACCACTGTTTGTACCTGCAGAAGAGCAGCAGGTAGTCTTCAGTCATGTCCACAGCTTGTATAGAAGCAGCATCATGCTGAGCAGACAGGACAGACAGCACAGAGCCTCCTCTGGCACTGAATACTGCTGCCTCACCACCAGACCTCAAACACAGAGAAAAACAAGTATTAAATACCTGAAAAATAATTTAAAATTATATTATAGAAGAGAGGGACAAATGTTTACTGCTCGCTCAAGACCGACAGCTTGTGAACAACAACAGAGACTGTTGTTGTATTTTTCAACTTTTTCAACAAAATTTCCTTTTCTTTTTAACTTAATTGTGGTGGACCATGAGTTAACATTTCATCATCATCATTTAGTTATTATATATTATATATGGATTCAAAACCTGAGAATAATATATATATATATATATATATATATATATATATATATATTGAAACCTGAGAATACATATTAAAAGTCTGAGAATATATAAAACCCAGGTTTATATATATATTTATATATATATATATATATTTTTTTTTTTTTTGTGGTTACAAAACTAACTAAAACTAACTAAAATTATATTGAATATGTCCTTAGTTTTAGTCTTTGTCAACTTTTTTCAAACGTAAACCTTTTTGGTTGATATGAAATCAATCTCATTTATTTGGTTTTATGACTTAATAAACTTATTGGGGCTGAAATGGATCAGACAAAGGAAATAAAGGCAACATTTATTGTGACCTTATTGAATCTTGCACCCAACAAATACCCCATTACAAAAAAAACTAAAACTAACACTAAAACTAATAAAAACTAAACTAAAACTAAGAATTTTCCAAAAAATAAAACTAATCAAAACTAGCAAACTCACTCTAAAAACTAATTAAAACTAACTGAATTTGAAAACCAAAATTCACAACGAAATTAAAACTAAAACTAATGAAAAATCCAAAACTATTATAACCTTGATATGGACACCCTACATTTCCACATGGTAGCAAAAGCAAGATCCAGAATGAAAAATACCAGAATTTGACAACCATCTCAAGTTGAAGAATCTGTAAAATAAATAAATAATAATAATTTGAACAGTGCAAGTGATTGCAAGAACGCACTGGAGATCAAGGCTTTATCATGATTATAAGAGCTTTCATTAAACTGTGACACACTGAGGAGAGCTAACTGTAAATGAGCTGATGCTCTGAGGCGTTCCATATTATTACCATCCCTGTCGTCTTGTATTACCGTCAACCACCAGCGCCCTAGTTTGTTGTTTATCTGATACCTCCTCCTGTCAGGTGCGAAGGTATGGCTTCTGTGCTAATTACTCTGAAAACACCCATGCCACTGCTTTTAATTCGGTTATAATTAGATAGTAACAGAATGAAGAAAGGCTCCCTGGATGCCTTCATTATCTTGCTATTACCTTACGTAGCCATCAGATTCAGTGTCATTCATCTCTGTGAGAGGAGCCAAGGCATCTGTGCTACATTACACTGGGGAGGCACACGAGGAGTGGCCCATCTTAATAATTTACACCTGTTTTCAAACCCAGTGGTGAAATTTGTCTAGATACCATGGAGGGCTGATTTCACAGCTTGTTAACAAAGGGATATGTGATATTATTTAAGGACAAGGTCACTGGCAGTGACACTTGTGAATCATGCATTGTGAATGTGATGCTGCTGAGATCACATGACACTCAAATGACCTGCTGAGATCTGACCTGCTGTTCAAATAGGCTCTCAGTAATCTAGGTAGACATTCCCACCAAGGACTTTTACAGTTTCACAGCTACACACTGCAAAAAAGCCAACTTGTATTTTTTGGCCTAAAACAGTGATTTAATTTGGTAAAACTTGGAAATATAAATTACTGACATTTAGGGCAATAATGTAAGTTAGCACAACAAAAGGAAGCCAGTTGTCTGCTCAAAAACAAGTTAGTGAGTTGTTGTTACTTATATCTTTAAGTTGGGGTTCACAACAAGGGACAATAGTTCTGATAACTCTTATTTCTTTGTTGTGAAATTCGGTCATTAGCGAAAGCTAGCGGCTAACTGATGCTAGCGGCTAACTGATGCTAGCGGCTGATGCTAGCGGCGCTGCTTGTTACAGCTACAAGAGTAGCCATTAGCGTATCAATGCTAACTCAAAATTGTGGTCACAACATTAGCTGACATTCATAGCGGCGTTACAATCGTGCCAGAGAAATTCAGAATTGAGCAAACTCAAAAACAAAACTTAAAATATTTAGTTTAATTGTCCACTTAAAATTTGATCAAAGTTTGTTGCCTTGAAATTTTGAGTTCACCCAACTTTTCTTTTTTTGCAGTGCAGTTTGAGTGACTGCAATCCATAATAGGGTTTCTGAGCTAAATGAAAAAGTTGATACACTAGTTGCCTTTAGTAATACTGCATCCTTGCAGTGATGCATGCTTTGTGTTTTTCCTCTGTGTTATGGCATTCTGGACAGGCTTGTCCTAACCTTCTGATGGAGATTGTTGGACACTGGCTGTGAGGATTTTTTTTAGAGAAGGTTCCTGTGTGAAATAACCTGAAAATATCTAAGTGGCATCTATGATAAGAGTAGAAGGGTTGAATGTTTCCAATACGAATATAAAGCCAGGATGATTAATTTCATTAATTATCATTTCCTTAAGATTAAGTTAAGTGTATGTCAAATGTCTGTTGAATATCATCACAAGGCAGCTGCAATGTATTAGTCTGACCCTGACCCGGGTCTCAGTCCCTGCCTTCTGACCTGTAGGCAAAGAGGACGTAGTCTCTGATGGAGCTGCTGGACAGCAGAATGGAGCGGTCTTTGTGGATTGACTCACACCCCATGGAGATGTGAACACAGTGCAGCAGAGAGCAGGAGGAGGCCAGATCAAAAACCTAACAAACACACAAGGGACACATAGTTAGTTTAAACCTTTTATAACGATGTGAACACACTTGGCTCTCTTTATAAACGTCTGAATAATCATTTGGCTGAACAAACATTCAGGCTTCATTTATTGATTTCTTTCCCTGCCATTGAAGAGCAGCAGAACAATATAATAAAATAAAACATTCAAACATCATCACATCTCTCATATTTACACATCCAGCAACATTATCATTTTTGCTCTGCTTTGGTCTCCACCGACTCCTGAGGTAAACATCTGTCTCTTTAGCTGTTCACCAGCTAGTCTCTGTGTTTGTTTGCTGCTGTGCACCTTGACTAGATGACTTCCATCATAGAAGACCACCAGCAGCTGCCCTCCGCAGGTCGTGGTGACTATGGGAACGTCCACTGAGTCACTCTCTGAATACACAACTCGCCCAGATTCAACCTCTCTCACCTGAAACAGTTACATCAGAGAGATCAATATTCATTTTACAACATTTTTTTCAGTGTTTCTTTTTTTTTTTAGATTAAGATTAGATTTTATTTGTCATTGCACAGAAATACAACGAAATTCAATGCACTCAGGTACTGGACTCATATTAAAAAAAGCATAATAAATAGTAAATAACAAGATACATTCGTATCATCTCATCTCAATAATAGTAAATAGAAAATATACATTCTCATTCTCTCAGCACTTAGTATATTCATGTCATTCATTCACTGTACCATCAATTTAGTGCCATTGTATGCATTAAAACAATACTGTAATTATATAAATATATAAAGTGCAGAGCAATACAAAGGGTCTCCACTTTCCTAGTGTGCTTCAAATCAACCTAAAATAACCTAATCTTATCTAATCTTCTCTTTAAGCAATCAGTGAAACTATTTGCTGGAGTCCAACCTGCAGACTCTGTCCCATGCAGAGAATAAGCATCCTATCATCCAGAGCCAGGGTTACTGAATCTCCTACAACTCCCCCCACCGCATCCAGGCTCCTGAGGATCCGCCTCTGCTCCAGATCCCAAAACCTCAGGCTTCCATCTGATTCACTGGTGATGACCAAGTGTCCTCTCTGCCCCCCTCCCAGGGCTGTCACATTGGTTAAGTGACCTGGTTAGAAAATACAACATCATTAAATTCGATTTTTTTTTCATTACACAGTTATAGCATATAGTTACATTTACGCTTAAATGCACATTTAATAATGAAAGATCATGTACTCTAAAATACTTTAGTTGCAGTAGGTGTGGAGTGGACAAGCATGTACCTAAAGTACTGGGTGTATTCATCATATCAAGTCAATTTTCCTTATATAAGCCACTATCACAATACCCTTGGTTCTTAAACCCTTGATTAGGATTTAAAAAAAAAACAACTCCTGACAAAACCTTAATGGAAGAAAATGGAAGAAACTTGAAAAAGACCAACAGTGGAGGGGTTCATCTTCTGAAACATACATACAATAGATGTTGTGTGCACTGAATAGTATATCAAAGCCGGGTCGCGGGGGCAGCAGGCTAAGCAGTGCATTCCAGGCGCCCCTCTCCCCAGCCACAACGTCCAGCTCCTCCTGGGGGACCCCGAGGCGTTCCCAGGCCAGGAGAGAGATATAATCCCTCCACCGTGTTCTGGGTCTTCCCCGGGGCCTCCTACCAGTTGGAAGTGCCCGGAACACCTCTAACGGGAGGCGCCCGGGAGGCATCCTTACCAGATGGCCAAACCACCTCAACTGGCTCCTTATGATGCGAAGGAGCAGCAGCACTACTTCGAGCTCCCTCCAGATGTCTGAGCTCCTCACCCTATCTCTAAGGCTGAGCCCAGCCATCCTACGGAGGAAGCTCATTTCAGCCGTTTGTATCGCGATCTTGTTCTTTCGGTCACTACCCAAAGTTCATGACCATAGGTGAGGGTTGGAACGTAGATGGACCGGTAAATCGAGAGCTTTGCCTTCTGGCTAAGCTCCTTCTTCAAAGCAAAACACAGAATGAAAAATCAGGATGTCAACTCGGTGAAGCAGGGAAGTATATTTACAATTTGTTACCTGCCAATAGGGTGTGTTGGAGGCCTCCTGGAGGCAGCAAGCAGGTGGAGGAGGGTAGCAACACTGGCAGGGAGGACTGGGTACACTGAGACAGTAGAGCATGGAGGTAGCTGAACTTCAGCGGGTCACCTGGGTCAGACTCAGTTTCAGAAACAGCAAATATGCACCAAATGGAGCTACACTAATGAAAACTGTTTCCCGAATCACCAAACATGCCTCTTTGTAAAAAATATCACTTACATTTGTCACATAAAGAAAGCAAAACCCATCAGGAATTAAAAAATGTACCATAAGTCGGGTATTCTTTTTAAATTCATGACAAGAATTCAATCACTAGAATTACAAAAAACACTTCTATGCAGATGATCAGCTATACTTCACCTTTGACTATTCATCTTGCTTTTGATTATCTGTGTTGGTTTACTGTACTTAAAACTTTAACCTATACATTTTTAGGCCTGCCTCATGCTTTGAAAACATTCGCTAGCGATATACACAATTTTTGTCACAATGTACCTTGTGCAACAGGACGGTCCTCAATAACCATTTGTCCCAGTCGACCCATAATCTGGGAGGCCAGCTGACATGGGTCCTGCAGCAGCACTGCTCTGGACATTTCCAGTGCACCCAAAAGCACCTCCACATCCACCAGCACCCTAGGAGGTGGAGGGGATACATATGGTATTGATACAGATAATGTAACAGAAGGATGGTAGCATGTTGTGGAAAGAGGACAAACTAGGGTATAAAGATGTCACAAGCTGGCCTGCAGTAGGCAGCTAAAACATGTATCAGGAAAACAAAAGGAGAGATTCAAAGATTCCTGAATTAAAGTCTGGGTTGTGAATAAACTATATCAGAAACGGTAGACTTCTTAAGTTTGCTTTCAGAAGGCAGAATGTTGTACCTTTCTGAAATCAGACCACTGTGTTCATAACTCAAAAGTGTGAAAGACAGGATTCAAACTTTTCTGTCAAGCTCTCTTTCAACATTCCCTATACAACTATTACTGTCGCTTTCTGTGGTACAACTGAATACCTTTGAGGGGAGACTTTCTGAAAATGTATGCCCTTTTCCCCAGAACCCTAAACCTACAGAATGAATCCTACCCACAAGATGGATCCTAATGATGTTGGTGTTTTCAGTACAATCTGAGTACAATATTTGCTAAATTGTCATGAAATGTATAACAGACACTCATGCTTACCAGAGGATAAATCATTTTTACTTTTGTGATAACCTGATTTTAGGATGACATGAGCTGTCTCCCAAAATACCTTCCCTAAAGGATATTTTTTTTCTGATGAGGGCCACCTGCTAGATCCATGTTTCTAAAACTTATGGAGAGTTTGAGTCTATATTTCTTGATATCTTACCTATTAATATTCCTGTCCTGCCTGATCTCCTTAACTTTTTCCTGTCCCAACCCAGTCCTATGAAAAATAATACACCTGAGCCCAACCTGCACAAATCCTGTGACACAGGATTCTTGGGAAAAAAATCCTTACTTTCCAGCAGGTTTAAATATGTCAACTATTGGATGAATTGCCACGAATCATGCTAGTTATACACATTAGTTGCAATCAGTGGTAGCATGCAACTGTCAGGTATGTGTTTTATGTTTCCCATATACCACTAGTGGTCAAAAACCTTTCTGTTTAAAATAATTTGAGTTGAATTCTGCAAACACCATTTAAATTCTCTAAAAACATTATTTGACTTCATAGCCTCCTCCATCAACATGGAAGAAAGAGGTAAGTAAAAGAAAATTGTTATGATGTTTGACTATTCTGATGCACCCTTTGTGGAAATGTCTTCTAATTTCCATTAGACAGCAGAAACTGGAAGGTGAGCTGTTGCAATGAGGGACATGAAACTGAACCAAAGCCAAGACTCAAAGGCAGGATCTTGTGTGATCATTATTTGCTACATGCAGTTTAGGACAAAAGAACAGCCTTCTATTTGTCCTCTGCTAGGACCTACTTGTCCGGCAGTACAGCTTTCTTCATGTCTTCTTCGATGTCCAGGACAGACAGACCCCAGGCCTTATGAAGCAGGAACTCATAGTTAAAAATGCACTCAGACAGGAAGGGCAGGATTTGCCCTGAGCAGACCAGATGGTAGGGTAACCCATGAAGCTTCCTCAGATTGAATCTGTAACTCCTCGTCATACCTTCACCATCCTTTTCCTCATCCAGTGTCCATGCCAGTGGCTGAAATATGTGTGCGTTTTGTGGCTTGTCTCTATAGTAGTTGGCATAGTCTGCGTGCGCAGCCATTCGAGATTCATCTGTTTTTAAGTAGTGCTTTATACACACACGACTAAGCTCAGAGTGTGTCCAGCGGTACACCCATGTTCCATCTGTCCTTACTTCAGTTAGGTGGCGACCAAGGTCACGTTTCAATCGAGCCCACAAGACATAGGGCACCCTGGGGTAACTGGTAGAGGAGTGAAGTGAGGTCACTTCCTGGAACACCTTCCCATCTTGGGCCAGTAGGTCCAGTAACTCCTGATGATGGATAAACAAGAGGTGGATCAGAATTTCAAATAGATCCCATTCACATAGAAGCTTTCACGCTGGAAGTCACTATTACGAACCTGGTCTCACAGGAATCCGTGAAATAGCCACGGATACGCTTAACTCAAAATCCGTGGAATAGCCACGGAATCACTCAAATTTCCGTGAAACTGACACGGATTTCGATACAATGTGAGTTAATATTTTTTCCTATTGGTTTGTTCCAAGTCACGTGACTTTCAAGGTCCCAGCGGTCAGAACAAAAAACATGGCGGACAGTTCTCTCATTTTTAGTGAAAAAATCAATATTTTGACTTAGTTTCTGCATAAAAATGATTTTGATTACATTTCTAGCGAGAAATATATGTTTTATTTTCTAAATATTCACTCAGTGAATGTACATAATCACTTTGTATGTTGGAATAGCCACGGGATATGACTGTCATTAACTTGCATTGTAGCGAAATCCGTGTCAGTTTCACGGAAATTTGCGTGATTCCGTGGCTATTCCACGGATTTTGAGTTAAGCAAATCCGTGGCTATTTCACGGATTCCTGTGAGACCAGGTTGCTATTACACTGCTGTGACTGCCTTGGATAAATTGGTAAATTGTTGAATTAAAGTGACAAAATACAGCAAGACTTCATGCTAGATACTGCTTCTTTAGAATAGTTCTGGTTTAGGGATATACACTTGATTTGTAAGAGTAGGATCAGAAGATATTGATCTCTTTTCCCACCTCCTCAGTGACACCCCAACGTGAGACGGATATCAGAGAGGCAGCCCGTCTCACCAGCTCCCTCCCCAACTCTCTCTCCAGGCGAGCCAGCACGCTAAGGTAGAGGCCCTCCAGGCTAGCTGGAAGATCGAGGCTGGCTTGGGGGGAGTAGGAGGTCCAGAGCCTGCTCTCAGAGTAAGCTGCTTCCAGGTACAGAGGGCAGGGACAGGAGAGACAAGCCTCGACGAGCAGCTTCCACTGCTGCTCCTGCAGACACCGGCAGTCAGTCTGCAGCTTGGTCTCTAACGCTGCTGTGATGTCATCGGGATTCAGTTGAGGAAGGGACAAGACTGTGGGGTGGGCTGACTGTTGGTGAGACAGAAAAATCTGTGTCAGCTAAAAATTCCATATTTACTGACTTTGTTTTATTCAACAGTGGGACATGTATCATTAAAAAAAAAGGTAAAACATAATCAAATGTATGTGGACACCAGTTCTAATTGGTATAGGTCCATGTGCTTCAGTCACATCTATAGCTTACAGGTGGACAGAAGAAATATTACAGCTGTGCATTCTCCATTGATATGTATATATATGTTGGTTGTGTTTAAAATGTCACTTATTTTAATTGAGCTGTACAGACCTGCAAAGTGTGAGTGCACGGGGAATCAGTGGTTGCAGATAGGATGAGGTGGACATTTGGAGGTAGAGGGGTTGAGATCCAGGAGAGGTCTGCACCATGTTCCTCAGAAAGCTCATCTAACCCATCCAGCAGGACCACCAGGGGCCTCTCTGCTCCCACCAGGCCCAACAGAGAGTAGAACTCATTGATCAGTTGAGGGAGACCCTGGAGGGAACAAAGAAGTCATCAGGATCCTGGTCAGTAAGTTGAGATATGATGAATCAGTCCAGTACCTCTGATAGCTCTGTGTGGGGGCAGTAGGATCCAGCCAGCTGGATACAAAGACTCCGCAGGACCAGTCGAATATTTCTGCTTTCTCCAGTGAAGCCAATGAAGCGCACCAACGTCTTCACATTACTGAACCAATGTGACATTAAAAAACAGAACATCAGTGATACCCTGTGTATGTATGTAATAGTGGTGTCAACAATAATCGATTCAGCGATGCATCGCAATGCGGGGCATGCGCGATTCAGCATCGATGCGGCAAAGTGCCATAATCGATTTCCTGTCCTCCAGTGGAAAGTTGTGGGGGCCAGGGTGGGAATTTCACAACGGCCACACTCTGGCCTTGATGCCCTCTGAAAAAATGTTCAATTTACGGCCCAGGTGGCCTTTGCGCCCCTGTCAAAGTTCCAGTAAACACAACGCTAACCCGACACACTCCCTGTCCTTCGAGAGGTGTGTGCATCAACACATGGGTCATTTGAATATTCAAATGAGCCATGTGTTGATGCGCAGCACAGGTAAGCTAGCGGACAAGCTGTTTTGATATGTTGTGACTGAAGTATGTGGTAGTATTTGACAGAACTTAACATTTGCGTTTCTATAGAAAGTGCTACTGATAGGTAATTACCATTGTATTAGCCTATTTAAAGTCGACTCCTTAACGTTACATTTTTGCGTCATGAAAACTAGCGATAGCTAGCTAGGTGGGATAGCGCTAACGTCCCTACCACAGGAACAAGGGCTCCACATTTAGCTGATGTAAACTTCACCTCAGCAGGTTCCTTTTTTATGGCAGGAGGAGGCATTTCTCTTTCCTTACTCTTAGATGAACTCAGGCAGGAGATTCATTTTGCCATCTTTTCAAAATATAGCCAATAAAATCTATTGTTATTAGGCCTATCTGACTGCTTGTATTGCCTCATGACTGATGAAAAATGTCCCTTGTTGTGTGCAGTATAATTGTGATGCATCGCAATGCATCGTAGAATCGAATTGAATCGAATCGTTACCTGGTGAATCGTAATCGAATCGAATTGTGAGGGTAGTGCCAATGCACACCCCTAGTATGTAATCTATATCTATAAAATGGAACACATGTCTGCAAATCTGTATGTTGAATATTACAAACAAAACCCAAAAAACCTTTATTGACACCATGTGAGTCTCTGCTCTACTAGCATCTCACCCAAGTAGCCAGGAGGGTGCTAACTGTGCTACTGCAGCCATGGTGGTACTCTTTCCCCAGCCTGGTGGTCCCAGCAGGAGGATGAGTCTGGTTGTTGAGTCCTCCACTGCCTTCTTCACCTCAGCAAGGAAAGGCTGTCTCAAAGAGTAGCCATTCGCCCTGAGTGGTGGAGGGAGAGCTCACTGTTAAACTAAAGGTTAGCATGTGGGAGAATACAGCAACCTGGTCTCACAGGAATCCGTGGAATAGCCACGGAATCACTCAAATTTCCGTGAAACTGACACGGATTTCGCTACAATGCAAGTTAATGACAGTCATATCCCGTGGCTATTCCAACATACAAAGTGATTATGTACATTTACTGAGTGAATATTTACAAAATAAAACATATATTTCTCGCTAGAAATGTGATCAAAATCCATTTTTATGCAGAAACTAAGTGAAGATATTGATTTTTTCACAAAAAATGAGAGAACTGTCAGCCATGTTTTTTGTTCTGACCGCCGGGACCTTAAAAGTCATGTGACTTGGAACAAACCAATAGTAACAAATATCCATGGAATAGCCACTGCATGAATTAAAGATTTTACCATTAAATATTACAGTATATTTTGTTAGAGATATGGTGTTTTGTACATTTAACAGTGAGATTATAAGAAAAGTATTTTTACAAAAAATAAATGCAAAAATTACAGTGATGCTTGTGTGTGTATATATATATATATATTACAGTATATTGCCAGTGTATTTTACAGTGGAGTAATGTATTTTATAAAAAAGAAAATGTAAAAATTACTGTTTTGGCTGATACTGAAACTGAATTAACCAATTTATCATTTTACAGTCTTTTACTGTTAAGGTTTAGCAGTTTTTCACTGTAAAATCTACAGACATTTTTTACAGTGTAGCTCTAGCAAATGGAAATGGACAGGATAAAAACAGTCCACTCACAGATGGAGTCCATAGTTAGCGTGACTCTGTATCTCCTCCTGAATCTGAACTCTGACGGCTTCTCTTCTCACTGTGTCAAGAAAACCTTCAGTCCTGGTCACCTTCATCACTCTGAAACAGTGAAAGTACATAAAGAAGCTGTAGTTAATTCATGCTACACACTGAGATATTTCATAATTTTCAAAGTTTTCATGTGTGTGCATAAGTTGTACTTGTTCAGCGAGTTGATAACAGTCCTGTGGAAGTGTGCGGCGATGCGTTGGGTGTAGAAGCGGTATGATCGGTTGTGTTTGGAGTTCAGGCCTTTCTGTCCCCATCCCACACTACGCTCATAGATGTTGGTGTGGCGCAGCTTGAATAACATGTACAGAAAAGGTGGAATTTAAAAAAAGGTTGCACTTTGGTTGGCCTACCAAGCTACCAAACAAACTTCCAACAGGAGAGAACACTGCTAACATCAGTCTGCAGGTTTTATACCACTCTGTCCTGAGAAAACTTAATATTTAGTGACAATCAGACATGTACAAGCAACCTTCAGAGGCTTTCAGAGTAAAGGAGTATTTGTGTTTGATCCAAAACACATAATTTCTTTGAATAAAAATGCTAAGTCAGTGGCGGTTCTAGACCAGTTTTATTGTATTCATGCATATTTTATTTTGTGCGGGCAGTACATTTTACATTTTATTTTATTTATTTTTATCCCATTTTTAATGTATTTTATCTTATTGCATCTTACTGATCTATTGTTTACTACATCTCTTTGTATTGTGTTATGTATTTATTGTTTGTGCAGCACTTTGGAAACCTTGTGTTTGCTAAAATTGTGCTATATAAATAAAGGGGATTGGATTGGATTAATGTGGGGGCCAAGCAGGGGCCAGTGTTCAATCAGAGGGGCACATTAAAAAACGGTAAAGATGATATTTAAGCACTCAAAACCTTTATTTTAGCTTTTTTTTTTTAAATCTTATTGAAGTATATTTGGAAGATACAAAAACATTGATTGAAACAATGAGACTTACTAACAATAACAGTTATTTTTGTATGACAATGACATTTCTCATTTTTTAAATTTTTTTTATTTTGAAAGTGCAGCACAGTGAGAATTATGTTTTTTTAATGTAGATTTTTATTGTATTCATGCATATTTTATTTTGTGCGGGCAGTACATTTTACATTTTATTTTATTTATTTTTATCCCATTTTTAATTTATTTTATCTTATTGCATCTTACTGTTCTATTGTTTACTACATCTCTTTGTATTGTGTTATGTATTTATTGTTTGTGCAGCACTTTGGAAACCTTGTGTTTGCTAAAATTGTGCTATATAAATAAAGGGGATTGGATTGGATGTATACACAAGCTTTTATTGCACAATTAGACTATTATACAATGGACACATTCTGTGTTCCTTTTGTGTACAATGAGATATTGTTTGAACAAAAAATAGGTAAGAATTGTTCTGTCATTCATCATTATAAATGTATCATTTTATTATTAATTTGATTTTTTTTTATTTGTTCTACACAGGGGCCTACAGGGGCCACTGCCCCTGTGAAGAAGCCCTTGGCCCCTGCTGTGGCCCCTGTGTAGAACCGCCACTGTGCTAAGTATTAATTCACAAATTTCTGTTGGATTTTATAGCCAGTAACAGTGAGAAAAAAAACCTTTTCATGGAGCCTGTCAATAAACTGTTGGTGTGCTGAGGTGAGTAGAGGATGGAGCTGAGCTCGACCCTTCAGCAGGTCGCTGTAGTCAGCAGCATGTTGGTTCTTCAGGTTGTGGTTCAGGTCTGGGATGAGTCTCTTATAACAGTAGCAGTGTTCCTCTGGTGGAGCCTCGTCTACAGACTGGAGACCAGTAGCTACCTCCCAGTCAAGCACTACGCAGACAGAAGTGAAAGATAATGACAATACAACACATTTCATGTTAGACAGTTATCAAGATTTGGAAGTTGGCATGAGCCTATGGAAATTATTTTTGTTCATGTATTTAAATCATAACCAAGGGCTGTAAAGAATTTTGTATTTATATTGTTTTTGTACACTTGAACCTCTCAAGCTCCTCTGAGAAATAATCCAACAGCATAGTGGAATAACGTCTATAAGGATAAAGGAGAAGCCTCTATTATAAGAGAGGTGGAACAAATGATAATCATCATGTGAGTTGTCAAACCGTGCCTGTTCTCAGTAACAGTGATGTCTCCTCTGTCCCGAGAGCCTCCACCGAGCTGCGCTGTAGACGTCCCCACAGTCTGCAGCAGGTAGCGCTCCACTCCCTCCTGGCGCTCCTCCTCAGCTCCCCGTCCAGGCTCAGCATGTCAGGATGTTGAGAGCTGTGAATACCACCAACACACAGATATAATGAACGGGCTTGTTAACCCTGTGTTCATATTTTTCAGATCTTGAACCCTATTAAAATTGGCTCTGGTTATTCATGGTGATCTCAAACAATATTAAATCCATATTTTGCAACAAGACTGAAAATATGAAGCCAAACTGTAAAAAAAAACAAACCCAAAAAAACCTGTTGTGCTGCTGTGGTTGCCAGAATTTTACCGTAATAAATACGGTGCAACTTTTACGGTAAAATTATATTAGCACTGTTGATTTCCTGTTTAAGATTCCCATTTTATTCCAGATTTTACCGTAAACAATAAAACGTTTTTCCATCGAAAGAAACGCTGTTCTGCTATATAATTGACAAGGAAATACTTTATAAATGCTGCATAAATAAATATTACAGTATATTTCTGTTAGAGATATGGTGTTTAGTACATTTAACGGTGAGAAAATGCATTTTTTTTTAAATAAATGCAAAAATTACAGTGATGGCTTGTATATAACAGTATATTTCTGTTAGAGATATGGTGTTCAGTATACTTAACAGTGAGAAAAATGTATTTTTACAAAAAATAAATGCAAAAATGATGGCTTATATATGTACAGTATACAAGAAATATTGTCAAGTGAAATTATCTGTCCATGCAGCAAGATAATTTCCCTCAGATTTAGTGTTTTTATCTTGTTTTTAACTTTGCAGTGCGTGTCTGTTCTCACCTGATGGGAAGTAATCGATACACAGGAGGAAGGCAGTTCTCATCCAGTTTGTAGCACATCTGCAGTAATGCTAGATCTTTCTCCAAATCCCCCATGCTCCTTACACCTTCAGGGCTGAATCTGGCTTCCTCTCCTTCTGAAAATGAGTTGTGGGAGCTCTGGCTCAGCGGTCCTGAGCTAGAAGCATTTTCTCCGAAATTAAGATATTTCCAGTAAGTGGAATCCTGAACGAAGCTGCCGGAGCTGCTGTGTGTGATGCTAGACTGGGAGCCTGATGCAGAAAAGTCCTCCACCAGGTTGTTCTTGGACATCTTCTTGTCTTTCTCCATCACTTTCACTATGGCCTCAAAGGCCTCTGTGGTGATGGTAGAGGGAAGGCTCAGGACCTCATGCTTCTGTCCAACAAACAACTGACCAACAGAAAAGACAGTCATTCATGAATTCATCATCTTTTGTTGCAAATCTGCTCTTTTGTTAGCCTGGGTATACCCAGACTGCCTTGCGCGCTCGAATTTAATTTCGAACCTCCAGACGGTCTGGAAACCACGGCAGTTTCTTAGCCCTGTTTTAGGGATCCAATCACAGAGCGGGGAGGGACGGTGAGACGATGACGCGTACTACTCGGCAGACGGAAGCTTGTAGTTTTCTTACGGATCCAACATGGCTGCTGCAGACGCGAAACTCTCTTTAGCTGTAGATGGTGTTTTAAATAGTTTAGAGCGAAAGTTGAAAGGCGAAAGGTCTCTCGGCGGCTCCGCTGAGATCACCGGCGTTATGGTAGCGGGGCTGGTAGCGGGGCTATTAACGTCGCTAGCGGCTATTAGCGCCCCTAGCGGCTAATAGCCCCGCTACCGCGGACAGCGGAGCCGGCGAGAGACCCGCAGCAGCTTGTTTATTGCCCATAAAATCAGTGGATGTGTGGCTGAATGACATGAGGGGGAATAAAGCGTGAAAATAAATAATCTTGCAGAAAGCGAGAACTGGAGAAGCAAAGCAGCAGCAACACTCTCTCACAGACACACACACAACAAACATCCATTTCTGTTGCTCTACTACGTCATCTGGTATAACTGATCTGATTGGCTAAGAGCTACCTACAGACGCTTTGATAGACATTCTAAGCGTCCAATAAACGGCTCTGGAGGATCGTAAACCACACCTCCTCTACGGAGAAGAGCATTGTAGGTGTCCAGACCTAATCTCCAATGAGATTTGGTCAGGTGTTAGCCAGGCTACTCTTTTGTGCTTCACTTACAGTAAAGTTTGGCCCCTGGGTTTGCTGACATCGTTGGAGGTTCTCCACATGGAGCTCTACGGTGTCGTGGCGTTCAGCAGCAGGCGCTCCAACACCCAGACGGAGTTCAACCATCCTGAAGTCGTAGCCTCTCTGCTTACAGTACAGATACAGTCTGGGATAAACATCCTCCATCAGCGCTCTTCTCTCTGCAACTGTGTCTGAATCAAATGCATGTACACACGTGGAAAATCACTGTTACATCACCTTCTATTTTGTTTAAAAACATAAAGATCTTGCTTATAAAGCAAGATCTAACGCCATCAAGCGCACCTTTCTGTTTAGAGGTATGAAAGAATGGAATTCACTGCCTAAAAATATCAAACTCACCACTAACATAAAGCAATTCAAAATATTAATAAAACAGTATTTATCAAAATAAGAAAACATGGTATATTTATATGTATGTAGTATATTTCTATAGATATATGATGTGTTATTATTATGTATATGCTGTAGAACGAAGGTGTATATACAACATATGTATTATGTGTTAGTAGATTTTGTAATGATGTATACATATATGTAGAAATGTGTGTAATATGGATTAATATGTGAATATTTTTTGTTTTGTTTTATTTTATTTTTTTTATTATGTTTTGTGTTTTTAATTGTATATTTGATACTGATGGACCCCAGGAAGAAGAGCTGTGGCTTTGCTGCAGCTAATGGGGATCTTAATAATAAACTAAACTAAACTAAACTAAACTAAACTAAACTAAACTTTTACCGTATGCAATGGTAACTGATTATGCTTTTTAGAACACAGAAAAAAAAAATCTCAAACACTACAAATAATTCTACTACAAACAATATTGTTGTGTGACAATAATGTGTTGTCAGGGACATGTAGAGTGAACCCAGAGACTCTGTAACTGCACATTTCTTGACGTATTGTAATAAAATGATGTTAAACTGAGAACTTGGACGTCTCCTGCTCATCCTTTCCCCATCAAAAGATGCGGAAAGAGAATTGGTAAGAGGATTTACTGTTGGAGTCAGATAATTTAATTTTAAAGGTTTCCTCAATGCAATTCTCAACAACGTCCAATGTACAATTGGTGGGGCGACCTCATAGTCTCGAGCACTGAAACTATAGTTGTTTGTTTCCTTTTACAGAAAAAGTAATGTTTGCGTTCAATAAAGACACACAGTATTATAATTGTATGTGTAGTATTGGGTTAAAAACATTGTGTTTGTCTATACTTGGGACTTAGATGCAAATCAGATCACATTTTATGGCATTCAATGCAAAAAACTAGGTAATTTCAAAGTTCACATCATTTTTCTTGTCAAGCTAATATACCATAAAGACTAACTTGGGTTCCAGTGTTCGTAAATATAATAAACACCTGCCAGCCTGTCAGAAAAGACTTTCTTCTAACCTGGTCAGATTTCTCCGTTCTTACCTTTGTATCCACCACATATGTAGACCATGAATCTCTTCTCTTCAACAGGAAATGGAGGCTCCTCCTTTCTCTCAATCTCACTGGTTGTTGTACCACACAACAATGGGAGTTTGTTGTCCGCATTATCTTTTTTTCGCCTAACAGACAAACACCTGTCCGTCTCTCTGTTCTCCTTGATCAAACATCTGTTCTTTCCGTCTCTTTCTTCTTCATCCTCATCCTCTCCGACTGTCCTTGGAAACCTTGTTGAGTTCTCAGTTGTTCTTCCATAGCCATGCCAGTTTAGTAAGACCTTGGCAGCCTTAACCTGTAAAAAAGCACAAGGTCTGTATAATAAATGTTTTGAAGGTAATTCTAGTGGAGTACTATTGTATTTTAAAGACAGATATCATACTTCAGGTTCAGGCTTTATGCTGTTTTTTAAATGTAATTTTAAGGATGAAATGTACAATACCTACGTAAATCTACATACCTTGAACAAACTATCATGTTGCAATATGTCAGTTTTCCTGTTGTCCTGTCCTCTAAGTCAGTAGTTCTCAACGTTTTTGAGTCGTGACCCCCAATTTAACATGCATGTTGTCCGCGACCCCCGCTCACTGAACACAATCTCACACGCACAGTTCAGATCACCCAAAAAAGAAACAAAATGACCAAAAAAAGGAAAGAAAATGACCAAAAAAGACACAAATTGACCACAAAATGATCAAAAAAGACACAAAATGACCAAAAAAGACACAAAATGACAGAAAAGACACAAAATGACCCAAAAAAGAAACAAAATTGCCAAATAGACAGAAAATGACTAAAAAAAGACAGAAAATGACCAAAAAAGCAAACAAAATGACCAAAAAAGACACAAATTGACCACAAAATGATCAAAAAAAGACAAAAAAGAAACAAAATGACCAAAAAGACTAAAACACATGAACACTTTAACACAGTGGAGACAGAGCTGATTTCCAAAATGATTTGGCGACCCCCAGAAATCATCTCGCGACCCCAATTGGGGTCCCGACCCCAAGGTTGAGAATAGCTGCTCTAAGTAAAGATCATTGTGGGTTTTGCCTATTTGCTGCCGCTGTAGCTGATACTGGAGGACTTAATGGTTTTTCCTCCTCTTCTCTTCGAGATTGTGCTGTATTTCTTTTCTTTCATCTCCTGTCCACCTCTGTCATATTATATGTGTGCTAAGTATACGTTTGGACGGGTTGATGGCTAATTTCATCGTCCTAGTACTTGTTACTCTGTGCAATGACAATAAAGGGGATTCTGATTCAGAGACAAAGAGGATAAGTGAGCTGTAAAAGCATTTGGCTTGCTGTAGTCATAAATAAATGAACCGAAACAGAAAAATATTAATGGCTTAAAGTTGGCTGTTGGCCTGAACACTTACTCTGAGGTGATTTGCAATCTTGGACTCTTCCTTTGGTTTGGTGTCATACACCTGAATGTTTGTCCTCTACAAAATAAGAGCACCAAAAAAGACATAGGAATGGGTATGTTAAAGTCAAATAACTATTTTTGGTAACACTTTACAATAACCATCATTTATAAATGGTAAACAGATAGTTTATTAATGTTTAATCAGCATTTATAAACTGTATATAGACCATTTAGAATGGTAAATACATAATTTATTAATGTCTAACTAACTAAATCATTTATAAATGACAAATGGATAGTATATTAATGTAAGTTTATAGTTACTTAATGAATACTTGCTTTTGAGGAACGAGCTATCCATTTAGAGCAAGTTACACGCTTTTACAGGTTATCAACCAGGTTTTTTGCAGTTTGTACTAATTGTTTTGAGAAATGTATTAACTGTTGTGCAAATGTAAATAGTGATGTGAAAAATGCACCAAAGCGACTGAGAGAAACTGTAAGTGTGGACAATGGTGGTAGATGGATGTTTATTCATAATAATACATAATAATACCTATAATGTACATAGATCACCTGGCATAGTGAAGTTGGGCCATTGTTTAAAGCGGGAAGAGTTACAGCCTCTCTCTGCTCCTGTAAGGCAGGAAGTGTAACATATCACATTCATATAGAGACTGAATTTCATTATGAAATACTGCAATTATTCAAATTTTCAACAGAAATATGTGTATATCCTAAAATAATTAAAAATGTAACTATCTATATGAGCGAATAGCAAGTATCCATATTAACAAGTAGGTGGTTCCTAAACACTTTTTCACACTCATCCAAAAAGCGAATTATATAATATATAGCATAAGGTCACTGAGTATAAACAGATAGCTTTCAGTTTTGTGGTATTTAATAACATTAACTGTACGTTCATTTCAAACAAACAAAAATCCAGTATGAGGAATTACAATTTCAACTTTATAACTTTGCGTAAAATCACTTACTTTCTTCTTCGTTTTGGGAAAAAGCCGATTTTTGTTGAAGGTCCACATTCCGTCACCTCCGACCAGATGAGATGCCCGTCAAGTCGGAAAGAATGAACTTCCGGTCGCATATTTTACAAAATAAAACGCTTAAAGGGCGACATCAAATTCCCAAATGAGGAATTAAGTCCAATGTGACAGTTCAGCAAGCAATATACATTCATACATTATAGTCCATAGCTATACAGTCATATCTGCTCCTTCCAAATATTAAATATTTTTTATTGCCAGTGTCAATACATATTATTATTATTATCAGGAAAACTTGGCTGTTTTTATGTACAGCCTATAACTCTATTAATGTTTGTCTATTTGAATTTAGACTGATGATGATAATGGAAGTACAATCAAGACGTTTCTGGGGCAAGGTTATAATAGTTTTGGATTTTTCATTAGCTTTAGTTTTAATTTCGTTGTCAATTTTTGTTTTCAAATTCAGCTAGTTTTAATTAGTTTTTAGAGTGAGTTTACTTGTTTTAATTCGTTTTTATCTTTTGGAAAATGCTTAGTTTAGTTTAATTTTTATTAGTTTTAGTGATCCATCTTAGCCCCAATGAGTTTACTAAGTCATAAAACCAAATAGATGAAATAGATTTCACATCAACCAAAATGTTTACGTATGAAAAAAGTTGACAAAGACGAAAATGAAGGACATTTTCACTGTAATTTTAGACATTTTTTGAATTAGTTTGTTCGTTATCGTTTTTTTTTTTTTTTTTCAACTCTCGTTTTTATTTTTACTACAGTTAACAAAATGTTTTTTTCAAATTCTAGTTTTCGTTAACTATAATCACCTTGTTCTGGGGTGCAACAACTTTGTTGTGTTACTTGTGAGGATACCGAGGGATCAAAGTGATATAAGAGGCAGTCTTTTAAAGCAGTACTCCATTACTGAATTTCCATTACTTTTCAGCTCAATAAACTTAAATTATTACCATAAATATTACGGAGGACACGGCCTCATTGTCTCCATTAGCAGCAAGTTATCAGATTGTTTTATTTTGAAGGCTAAAATCACTCAACTTCCTTGTGAAACTCATGAACTTTTTTGTACCTCACACGTTCAGACCAGGTGAAAGGAATTTCGACTATAATGTAGCCAGACACCAGTTACTGCCATACATTTAACACAATATAATGTAGCCAGACACTAATTACTGCCATACATTTAACACAATGTAATGTAGCCAGACACTAATTACTGCCATACTTTTAACACAATGTAATGTAGCCAGACACTAATTACTGCCATACATTTAAAACAATGTAATGTAGCCAGACACTAATTACTGCCATACATTTAACACAATGTAATGTAGCCAGACACTAATTACTGCCATACATTTAACACAATGTAATGTAGCCAGACACTAATTACTGCCATACATTTAACACAATAACTGGTGAATTATGTTACATGCGTTACGTTACATAAATGCTAAACTTTGAAGACAGTTGTCAATTGCTCATAGATAAATGTGCTGCAGGGGAAACTAGCTACATATGAATTAAGCATTTATACTATTAAATCTTACACAATTTGAACCAATGACAACATAACGAGACAAGCAGTAGACCAAATCTTGTTTTATTTTTATATATTTATATATATAAAAGATACGTTTTCAATTCAAAAAGGGAAAACAACATTTGTCAAAATAAGAAAATGGTGACTATTTGTGTGTAATTAAAAACTTCTCTGCACTTTGACACATCCGTTTAAAAACACAACTTTGTTTTTTTTTTTTTAGCTCCAGGTCCTGGCAGCTGGGCCTAATCTTCGACTGAAAACATGGCAGTGACAGCAATTATCTTAAGCACAATCCACCCTGATGGATGACTGAGCAGAATTTTTGAGTGCCAACTGTGTACGACAAACAAAAACGTGACGATGTGTTCCTCTTCGCCCGGCCGCATTCAGCAAAAACACATGAAACACGACAAATAATTCCCCGCTCGAAGACTCAGTTCAGCTGCAGGTGCACGCGTCCTGAAGCCTGCGTTGGTTTCCGGGGCGACAGCAGCCATGCTGAGTGTTAAACGATGACGATGGAGGATGTGAAGGCATCTCGACAGGAGCAGCAGCAGCTTCAACAGGCTGCAGAGAGTTCAGTCTTCACTGCTCGCTGGTACAAAGCAGCACCAGAGCAGGTCTGCCTGCAGACCTAGTCATCGTCTTTTCCTCCTGTTTTACTTAACTGCAACAGGAAAACACAGGAAACATTACGACATGGCATCGGGTGAAGGGTTTCAAAGAAGTTTAGGTTTTGATTTTTTGATTAGCAAATAATAAAAAAAATAACCATCTAGGGAGAGCATTTCATGTTCAGGAGAACATTTTGACATTTTTAATTAAAATGCATCAATCTTGTGTACTTTGAAAGCTACATTTGAGCAAACACAACCCATAAAATTTTTCACAGTCAACGTGCTTTCCAGTAGGACCTGGAGCAGCCAGACTGTGTGCTAGGGGGTCCGGGGGCATTTTTTTTCATAAAAGTCCACATTTGGGGTCTCACACATTCTAATGCCACCAATCCATCATATACACTGATCTTATCATTGCATATTTTAGTGAAGTATTGTGAAGGTGAATAAAGGGTCTTGTATGTTTTATTTAAGGCATCTTATTTTGACAGTCTTCTTGTAAATTCTGTGGTTGATTCTGTTAGTCACTGTGCTCTTATTTTAAAAGCCGCATTTGTTTAGCGACAGGAAGTAACAGTAGCTTTTTGTGATTAAAACAACTTTAATTGTTAGCTAATGTTAGCTCGCGGCTAACAAACGGCACAATGCAACAGTGTGTTTGGACTCTGACGGCCCGGACAGGTTGATAGGATTTAGCACACACAGAGAGATGATGTGGGGACGGGACTGAGACAGACAGACAGGTAGGCACGTTTCTCTGTCGGCAACACAACGCAAAAAGTAATGGGAAACCCTTACGCCACTATGTCAAGAAATAGGAATGTTATGCAGTTTTTTTACCCATAAAAAAATATACCACTATAATCGTAAACGATACGATATGGGATTGCCTCCCACATCCGTGCAGCACAGTCACTAAATGTTTTTAAATCCCACTTAAAAACCCACCTCTTTTCTCTTGCCTTCGATTAAAGTTTTTTTTTTTTCCTCCGGCAAGTGCTAGGGAATAGTGTACCCTAGTAATCCCACAGTGCTTTTAAAAAATATCCCATCTTCTTTTAATTTATTTTAAATTAAATTTTGTTTTGTTTTTTGTTTTCTTTGTTACCTTTGTCAATTTTGTCAATTCTGTATTTTATTGCACTTTCTTGCACTTTTATGTGAAGCACTTTGGTGCGGCTCAGCCGTCTGTAAATGCGCTATATAAATAAATCTGACTTGATTGATTTGATTTTTTTGATTGAGAATTTATTTGAACACAAAATAAAAGATGAACATTTAAAAACAAACGAACAACAATAAATACAAGACAACAACACAAAATGAAACGACAACAAGACTCAACAGTTATTTGTGTTCAAAAGGTCGTTTTCACTTACATGCTGGATGATCGAGTAGAGACGAGGAGAAAGGAGAAAAAGACAAATTAGTTTTAGGTTTCATGTTAAATGTCACTGCAGGCTCAAAACTGTTTCAGTGCACCATCTGGTGGACAGAAGATTAAATGCACTTACTTTGATAACGTCAACCCAGTTCCAACCTCTCGGCAATTCCCCTTTGTGATCTGAAAGCACAGGTCAGTTTATGTTATCCATCACTGCTACAAACATGTTGGTCTGAATTTTCAGGAAATGTTTTAACTGTTGCATTGCATTACTGCATCCCTCAGGTTGCACACTGCATTTAACTTCCTTTTATTGCAAGTAAGTTCATGTTTACACAGTGGCGGTTCTACACAGGGGCCTCCAGGGGCCACTGCCCCTGTGTAGAAGCCTTTGGCCCCTGCTGTGGCCCCTGTGTCAAATTAATAATAAAATTATCATTTATAACAAAATTATCATTTATAACGATGAACGACGGAACAATTTTTACCTATTTTTTTTTCAAACAATATCTTATTGTGCACAAAATGAACCCAGTATGTGCACATTGCACACACACTGCACTTTCAAAATAAAAAAAAGCAATTGTGCACAAAAATGAGAAATTTCATTGTCGATCAAAAATAGTTATTATTGTTGGTAAGTCTCATTGTTTCAATCAGTGTATTTGTATCTTCCAAATATACTTAAATTCGATTTTTTTTAAGCTAAAATAAAATATTTGAATGCTTAAATATCATCTTTGCTGTTTTTTAATGTGCCCCTCTGATTAAACACTGGCCCCTGCTTGGCCCCCACAGTAAAACTGGTCTAGAACCGCCACTGTGTTTACATATCTCTGTTTTTGGGCCTTCGTCCTGATCAGATTCCTTTCACAGCGGACTTGAAATACAACTCTGAGTCCTGCCACATCCAGAAGTACTCGGTCAACACTGCTATTGTGGCGTGTATCAGGAATGGACAGGAATCTGAATATAGGGATCTGGTGAAAGCCTTCAGTGACTGGAGTCACAAGAACTATCTCCTATTGAAAGTCACTCACCTGTTTTATATTTTATTGATCTTCTGATTCGCCATGGAGTTAAAAATCTGTTTTATTGTGGCTCTGAACAACAAAAAGACCACAAACATCTTTCTACATTTATAATAAATTAAAAGAAAGATCGCTCTAGAAGCTTTTTTTGGTCATTTCCATCAGTCCCACATGAGGCTGATCATTGCTGAGTGTAGCTTTGATCTGAGTGACATCATTTACATTTTACCTTAATCATCTAACCTAATTAAACATTGGCCGGTGTTCAGCGGACACAATTATGTTCTGGGATATTAAATAATGAATTTATCACCAGAATAGTCTATATACAGATGCAAATAATAGGCTAATAAATAAATAATATAATATAATATAAAGGCATTCCCGTGCCCCTGAGCAGGACACAGTTCACAGTAAAAATACAGAATGCAGCTGTTTGTTAAACAGAGAAAACTATTATTATTATTATTATTAGTGCATGTCTAAAGCTGTTAAAGCCGACTGACAGCTGATCCAGCTGTGATCCACCGCAGCTGTAATTAGAAACATAAACGGGTATAAGATTGTTAGTGTGGGTCTTTGTTTAGGTGGTCTGCAGTCTGTTTCCTGCCTGGAGAGTCTGGTTCTCCAAACTGGAAACACAGACAATCTACTGCAGGTGATACACTGACTGTGGTCCTCATATAACCTCACTTCAAAAAAATCACAACTATCCCTTTAATGTCGGGTAGTAGAGAGCACTTTAACCAGACAACAGACATGTTTAACGATGTCTGGCCGTGTTTTCTTTTAAACAAACTAAATGTATGTTTACATTCAGTCTTCTTCACAATAGCAGACTTGTGTGATCGTGGTGTACCTGTTCTGTTGATGATCCTTCTCTTCTGAGCTTTAGTCAGCTGCTCCTTCTTCTCCCTCTTCTTGGCTGAGGAGGCAGCAGTCGTCCCGTCACCGCTGGACGCCTGTTACAACAGAAACATCAGTTTTCATCTCTGATCCAACAGCCATTCACATATTTAACTATGAGGCCGTTCCAACCACTGAATATGAACAGACTGACCACAGCAGTGACTACAGGCTTGTGGTTCTCCATGAGAGCCTCCTGGTTCTCCTTGGCCCACTCAAAGAGAGTGTACATCATGGCGGTGCCCAGGTTAGCCTCCACCTGCTCCTCCAACATGGACAGGATCACCTGCTTCGTCTCTCCAGAGCTGTTCATCAGAGGATAGAAACAACATTATGCACAACAAGTATGTGCCCAACAACGGCAGGCTTAATGTATTTCAATACTGAGAAATAAAATGTACAAATATCTAAATAAACTTATGCTGGGCTTACACCAAACGATTTCCCCAGTCCCAGACTAAAAACTGAAAGTCTTTAATAAATCTAGGAGTTTTACTGGAGTCACAGCGCTCCGTCATCCCGATCGTTAAGTGTAAAGTAGTAATCTGCTCTGTTTGATATCAGTCTTTTCCTAGTCTTGGGTTTGCATCATATCAAACATGTTCGATATTCAATCAACAACCAATAGATGAGCGGGGGAAAGGTCCCCGGTTCCAGACCGGCCAGTAAAACCACTTCAACAGGAAAAAGTAACATCACAATAATGCTAATAAGCTCAGTCCTAAATAAAAATATAGAGATGTCATATATTTACAGACACAAGCGGAATTTTTGTGGGCGCTGTTTCTTGTTGAAGAGAACAGTAAGGAGACCCAGTTAAAACGTATAAATAAATGTATACATAAATAAGTAATAAATAATGGATCATTAATGTTTGATTAACCAAATTAAAATTGATAGAGCTGATAAATATAATTATTCAATTAAACACATTATAATGAAATGTATATCATGAATTCATTTATAGATTTTCCTTTCCTTTATTCTTCCTTATATCTATTTTGTTTACTGTAAAATAGTCAACTTTTCATGTCAGGAAAACAGAAACCCCTTTTTCAGCTTTGTGAGGGGCATTTTGTGGCGTCTATTCTTCTATTTATTGTTTTTGTTTTTTCAACACAAACCACTGCACACACTAGAGCAGCTGGAGCCAAAAGCTGCTTCTCCTCCATTTAGTCAGTTTTTACTTAGAGCATGATGAGGAAAAAAATGCAATTAAAAATGCTAAAAGAATCTAGTTGTAGTCTTGTAAATAGTGACCCTGAAAGATTCACAGTCTTTGTAGAATCTCAGTGTTAGACTAGGTTAGGACTAAAAACTCTCAACACTTGTCTTTAGATGTGAGCAGGTGTGAGCTGATAGTCTTCCAGGAGTTTCCAAATATTTTCAAAGTCTTCTGAGGTATAGGTAGCATTACCCAATAAATAAAATGTATAATATCTAAATAGTTTTAAAACTTATATCAGCCCCCTGTTATTGAGGATTGGTGGTTGTGGGAAGTGGATGTTTAGGGGTAGATAGCAGGTCAACAATAAATGCCACATAGAAGTGTTGGACATCGTCTGAAGATTAATTTAAGATGCAGCTCAGCACTGTGTCAAGTTGTTCTGGTCATAAATCTGTTGTATGAATGACTAAATTAATGGAGTAAGGTGTATAAGGGTTCAGAGCATTAATATCTTGCTGTCTGAAGTCCATTTCAATGCTCAACTATGTCCCATAAGTTATTTCAGCAATTTTTAGGTGGATCCCTTTTGTTACACATATTTGGTGCAGAATCATGCAATTTGTCAATGTTGAGAATGGATAAAAATGGCCATAACCCTCCAGAATATTCCATCAATATGCCAAGACCTTTGGAACACCTTTCTATGATTATCGTAGAGGTCACAACAGGTCATTTTTTAGTCAGTGAGGTCAAGTTTCAGGAAATGCTCTCACTGTAGTGAAATGGACTACAGGGACTAACATCATCACACCTGAAAATAAAATTAAATTGGGCTCATCGAAATCCACAAGATTCTCAGCTTCCGATTTACACACAATTTATGCAATTAACAGGCCGTTTAGTGACCCCGGTGTGCACAAGGTAATGTAAAACATCCTTTTTGGTGGTGATAAAGGAGTGTAAAGCCAAACGTTGTTCTTCTTTTAAAATAAACTTTGGCTCTAAACTATTTAGAACACTGTCTACAGCGAGATCGAAAGAGAGCTTCACGTCTGCTGCAGCCATGTTGGATCCGTAAGAAAACTACAATCTGTCTAGTACAAAACGTCTGTCCAATAGTACGCGTCATCGTCTTGCCGTCCCTCCCCGTTCTGTGATTGGATACCAGAAGCAGGGCTAAGAATCGGCCATGGACACCATGCCGCCTTACAACAAAAACGAGCGCACAAGGCAGCATGGGTATACCAGGCTAGCAGTGCACAGGCGTAGGGTTGGATGAGTTACAGACAAACAAGATGGTCTGCTTTTGTTTAGTTCCTTCAGTTTTTGGACCCAAGCACAGTGATGTGAAAATTCAATGTCTTAACTAGGTTTGTATTAAAAAACAACATACATTCTGTTGTTGAAAAAGGCATCCAGGGAGATGTGTGGGGCGGTCTCAGGGTACGTCTCCGGCCAGGTGATGTCCAGGATGAAGGCTTTGGTGTCCTCCAGCTCTCCTATCTGTTGGAGAACAGGAACACAGAATTAAAAAAGGTATTGCTGCAGAAGAAACTGTAATTCTTGAAGGTTAAAGGTCATGAAATACAAGTGAAAAAGCATCTTGAAAATGTTTTTCTTGCTTTACAGTTTTTCTCTGTCACATCACTATTAACATTTCCACAACATTTAGTTCAACCTTTACAACATTTAGTCATTTGTTCTCATCATAGTAGCAGTTTCTCCTTACAACAAATTACAAATGCTTTTGGACATGCATCAATTGCTTTCATACAACTCTCTGCTGTTTACTAACTTTATTATTTGCTTATGTCATGTCAGTCAAAATAAACTCTACTTGTGAATGCTGAATAGTCATTCCATATAAAACTAATAGTCCTCATTTCATTGTTGAGTCATTACATACAAAAATGTTGAACTAGTTGTCAAAATATGTCAAACAAATTCTATGTTTTTTTAAATCTTTATTTTTTACCTGAAAATGTCTCCAAAATTGAACAATTTCTCTCAGGTGAACCTCAGTTTGTTTGTTGTAAATAAGGGTGTATTTTTTCAGAGAATAAACACAGTAATGTGTAACTTTACTGTACTTTAAATGGCTGTGTAAATAGTATATAGTCTGTCTGGAGCATTTTCAGGTTGCGTCACCAAGATCTGACTTTTTTTGCATTGGAACACATTTCCAGAGTAAACTGTCATAATGAAAACATGACAGAGACATTTGACTATCTTGTTCATAAACATGGTGTCAGGACTTTTCATCTTGATGACACTTTCATTAACATGAATACTTGCTTTAAGGAACGAGCTATCCATTTTGAGCAGGTGACACAATTTTATAGGTTATCAACTAGGTTTTGCAGTTTGTACTTTTTTTCCAGTCCCAGACAAAAAATAATGCACAAGAAAACTGTGATATTTGCCTTAAACTGCTTTTTTAGTAGTTTAGACATTTTAAATCCTGCTAAAAATGAACATTCAGCGTGCTGTTCATTGTTTGTTTACATCCCAGTACTTCCAATATGGCCGACATCCTGGTAACTGGCTACAATGCGCTGTGTAAAACACTCTAAAAAGTGCCGGTCAGAGCTGCTCTGATTTTCTTTTTTTAATAAAAGCCTCCTTCAACTAATAGCCAGCCCCTATTATTAGCCGGGTCCCAAACTGAATTTTTATTAATAGAAGCCCCGGCTACTATTTGAGGAAATATGGTAACCTCCTGTCTGGAGCATTTTCAGGTAGCGTCACCAAGATCTGACTTTTTTTGGATTGGAAAACATTTCCAAATAAACTGTCATAATAAAAACATGACAGAGACATTTTATTATCTGGTTCATAAACATGGTGTCAGGACTTTTCATCTTGATGTCACTGACACTTTCATTGACATGAATACTTGCTTTTGAGGAACGAGCTATGATCCATTTTGAGCAAGTGACACGTTTTTACAGGTTATCAACTAGGTTTTGCAGTTTGTACTAATCAAGGTTATTATAGTTAACGAAAACTAACGAAATAACGAAAACTAGAATTGAAAAAACATTTTCGTTAACTGAAATAAAAAATAAAAACAAGTTTTTTTTAAAACGATAACTCACTGAAACTGTATTGTGTGCTTACAAAACTAACTAAAACTAACTAAAATTACAGTAAAAAATGTCCTTTGTTTTCCTCTTTGTCAACTTAAACGTAAACCTTTTTGGTTGATATGAAATCTATTTCATCTATTTGGTTTTATCACTTAATAAACTTATTGGGGCTGAGATGGATGGAAACAAAGGAAACATTTATTGTGACCTTATTGAATCTGGCACCCAACACATAGCCCATTACAAAAAACTAAAACTAGCACGAAAACTAATAAAAACTAAACTAAAACTAAGCATTTTCCAGAAAATAAAAACTAATTAAAACTAGCAAACTCACTCTAAAAACTAACTAAAACTAACTGAATTTGAAAACAAAAATTGACAACGAAATTAAAACTAAAACTAATGAAAAATCCAAAACTATTATAACCTTGGTACTAATTACATTAACTGTTGTGCAAACGTAAATAGTGATGTGAGAAATGCACCAAAGCGACTGAGAAAAACTGTAATTTGATGTAATAGGCTGTTGCTTGTTGGTCTTGGACCATGCAGAAGACAGTACAGAGGACAGCACTTACCCTAAACTGAAAGGAAATTGAACTTATTTCCTTGAAACACTCGTCCCCTTCATAGATGGAGCGAAGGGCCTCCAACTCCATCTGAAGTTGAAGAAGAGAGACAGACAGACAGGAGGTTTAATCAGACAGAAGTAGTTAATGACATCAGCAGCAGCTTGTCAGTCAACAGTTGTCTTGTCAACAGTTCACAGACTCAACATTTCCCCGAGAGAATGAGACCTTTGTTTTCTTCTTTTTTAATCGACATACACTACCGGTCAAAAGTTTTAGAACACCCCAATTTTTCCAGTTTTTTATTGAAATTCAAGCAGTTCAAGTCAAATGAACAGCTTGAAAGGGTCCAAAGGTAAGTGGTGAACTGCCAGAGGTAAATAAAAAAAGGTAAGCTTAACCAAAACTGAAAAATAATGTACATTTCAGAATTATACAAGTAGGCCTTTTTCAGGGAACAAGAAATGGGTTAACAACTTAACTCTATGGAGTCTTGGGCTATTTTGTCCATTTTTGAATTATTTTCATGTCTTTGTAAGTCATTTTGTGTCTTTTTTTGGTCATTTTGTGTCTTTTTTAAGTCATTTTGTGTCTTTTAGTGTCTTTTGTCATTTTGTATCTTTTTTTGGTCATTTTGTGTCTTATTTTTAGTCCTTTAGTCCAACATAAAATGTGATTTTGAATCTTTTTTTTACTTTCAAAACACTATCATGCTCAATAAAGAATTTTAAATGTTGCAAATGTGCATTCATTGGGCATCTTGGGCTATTTTGTCCATTTTTTTTATTCTTTTCATGTCTTTGTAAGTCATTTTGTGTCTTTTTTGGTCATTTTGTGTCTTTTTTTGGTCATTTTGTGTCTTTTTTTGGGGTCATTTTGTGTCTTTTTTTGGGGGTCATTTTTAGTCTTTTTTTGGTCATTTTGTGTCTTTTTTTGGTCATTTTGTGTCTTTTTTTAGTCATTTTGTGTCTTTTTTTAGTCATTTTGTGTCTTTTTTTTGTCATTTTGTGTCTTTTTTTGTCATTTTGTGTCTTTTTTTTGTCATTTTGTGTCTTTTTTTGGTCATTTTGTGTCTTTTTTTAGTCCTTTAGTCCAACATAAAATGTGATTTTGAATCTTTTTTTTACTTTCAAAACACTATCATGCTCAATAAAGAATTTTAAATGTTGCAAATGTGCATTCATTGGGCATCTTGGGCTATTTTGTCCATTTTTTTTATTCTTTTCATGTCTTTGTAAGTCATTTTGTGTCTTTTTTGGTCATTTTGTGTCTTTTTTTGGTCATTTTGTGTCTTTTTTTGGGGTCATTTTGTGTCTTTTTTTTGGGGTCATTTTTAGTCTTTTTTTGGTCATTTTGTGTCTTTTTTTAGTCATTTTGTGTCTTTTTTTAGTCATTTTGTGTCTTTTTTTTGTCATTTTGTGTCTTTTTTTGTCATTTTGTGTCTTTTTTTTGTCATTTTGTGTCTTTTTTTGGTCATTTTGTGTCTTTTTTTAGTCCTTTAGTCCAACATAAAATGTGATTTTGAATCTTTTTTTTTTACTTTCAAAACACTATCATGCTCAATAAAGAATTTTAAATGTTGCAAATGTGCATTAATTTCAGAGTACACTGAGACATTAAACTGCATCATTTTCAATTAAATTCTGGAAAAGTTGGTGTGTTCTAAAACTTTTGACCAGTAGTGTATATGTAATCCTACAGCCATTAACTGAATAATATCACATCCAACATTTAACTTGCTGTCTTACTGCTTAACCGGCTGTAAACGGCGGCAGATGACTTAGTTAAAGCACTGATAGTTAGTTGGCATCATGTTGCTGTTTGATAGATAAAATATACACTGGACAGATTAATAAACGGTTTTTATTTCGTCTCCCTGTTAAAATAACCGCCTAAGTCATATTTTCAAGTTTTGCAGGAAACACAAAAAACTTCACCAAAAGTGTAACATATGACATTTATTGATCATTTCACTCAAAAAGGATGTAACAAAGGATGGCTATTGGCATAGTAATAACACTGTGTGTAAATTATGTAACATAAGAGAAATAAATGACTTTTTTGAACATGCCTTTGTGACTTAAGCAAGATATGGTAACACTTTATTTTGAAGGTGTCTACATAAGAGTCACACAAGCCTGTCAGAAACATGACATGACAAGTATCATGAGCATTGATGTTACTTCAAAGTGTCATTAATGTTCATGACACATCCCATGTCATGTTTATGACACGCTGATGTCACTCTTATGTAGACACCTTCAAAATAAAGTGTTACCATATCTTGCTTAAGTCACAAAGGCATGTTCAAAAAATTGCCTAAGTCACATTTTATTTTGACTTAGGCATAATAAATCTGCTTAAGTCACACACTTGACATAGGCCATTATCTTAAAGGGGTAAAATCACATGATCTGATCAACTGAGGATGGAGGAGATTTTACCATAGGAGGCTATGAGGAGATGATTTTGACAAAAAATGACTTAGGTGATTATTTTAACAGTGTGACGATTAGTAAAAGGTCTTGAGTTATGGTTTATGTGGCACTTATTGCTCCCTATAGAGACACACACTTCACTCGACACCAGTGGCGGTTCTACACAGGGGCCTCCAGGGGCCCCTGCCCCTGTGAAGAAGCCTTTGGCCCCTGCTGTGGCCCCTGTGTCAAATTAATAATAAAATGATCATTTTATAACAATGAACAATGGAACAATTCTTACCTTTTTTTTGTTCAAACAATATCTCATTGTACACAAAAGGAACCCAGAATGTTACATTGTATAATAGTTTAACTCTCTGGAGTGTTATTGGGCTATTTTGTCCATTTTTGAATCCCTTTCATGTCTTTGTAAATCATTTTGTGTCTTTTTTGGTCATTTGTGTCTTTTTTTTGGTAATTTTGTGTCTGTTGTTGTCTTTTTTAGTTATTTTGTGTCTTTTTTTTTTGTCATTTTGTGCCTTTTTTTGTCATTGGTGTCATTTATGTGTCTTTTTTTGTGTCTGTTTTAGATATTTTGTGTCTTTTTTTGTCATTTTTATGTCTTCGGTAGGTTTTTTTTGGTCATTAGTGTCTTTTTTTGGTAATTTTGTGTCTGTTGTTGTCTTTTTTAGTTATTTTGTGTCTTTTTTTTGGTAATTTTGTGTCTGTTGTTGTCTTTTTTAGTTATTTTGTGTCTTTTTTTTTTGTCATTTTGTGTCTTTTTTGTCATTGGTGTCATTTATGTGTCTTTTTTTGTGTCTGTTTTAGATATTTTGTGTCTTTTTTTGTCATTTTTATGTCTTCGGTGGGTTTTTTTTGGTTATTCTGTCTTCTCATTTTGTGTCTTTTTTGGTCATTTTGTGTCTTTTTCAAGACATTCAAAGATTTTGAATACTTAAATATCATCTTTGCCATTTTTTTCATGTGCTAATGTGCCCCTCTGATTAAACACTGGCCCCTCATTGGCCCCCACAGTAAAACTGGTCTAGAACCGCCACTGCTCGACACTCTATTTAATTATATTATAATTATTATAATAATTAATATAATTATAATAATATTATATTATTATATAATAATATAATAATTATAATAATAATACATAATTAATAATACTATTATAATAGTATTGGGTGACATTTATTCCGCTATGAAGGACGCTATAACAAGGCTCACAACAGTCAGAAACACATCTAGTAAGCTAGCAGCACGCTAGTGTCAGGCAGTTAGCAGTTAGCCGCTAGCAGCAGCTAGCCCACTACGGTTTCATCATTCATTCATACCTCTTGATCCTCGTTAGCTGTCATGGTTTCTATGCAGTTTCTATGGGAGAATCTCTGTGTAGAGTTTAGAACAATCCCAGGGTTAACAGCCCATTTCTCCTATTAAAACTAGGATATGACAATAATTCCACAACTTTTCCAGCTGATGCAGCCAGTCACCATGTTACACGCATGCGCAGTTCGTCTTATCTTCTTCTTCTGTGGTTTTAGAGCAGCTGGCATCTATAATGTCGCATTACTGCCACCTTACGGGGGTTTTCTGTCACTTGCCATGTTTCTATTAACCCTCTGGAGTCTCCAAAAGCACCAAAGCATGACTTGTTTTTTTTTTTTTTTTTTGTTAAATCTTTTTTATTTCAAAGGACATTCAAACTCATTTTCTTTGACTTTTGTTTGTATAGTTTACAAGTCCTTTTCGATTATTTCCCCATACCACCCCCCCCCCCCCCCCCCCACACACACACACACACAGGGATCATCCAATACATATAACAAATTAGAAATACTATTACCAATAATAAAAAAATAGTAAAAGAGATTAAGTAAAACAGAAAATACATTCATATATCTATACATACACACACACACACATTAGCGCGCACACCCACCGACACGCCGACACGCACATGCACACACATACACAAATACACACCTACACACACACACCCATTGAGAACATAAAAAGTAGGGCTAAGTTATAAAGAAAACAAAGAGAAAAAAAGAAAAAGAAATGTGGAGGGCATTGCTTTCAAAGCATGACTTGTTGCCTCCATCCAGACTAGAAAACAGAGCAGCGTGGAGCCCTACTGTAAATTTACCTCTAAAGTTCTGGCTGTAAACTCCATGAGGCCAGTTTCAGTTTGATGATGATATACCAAGTAAAACTGGAGACAAGCTCAAATAGATTTAGTATCAAATGATAGAACTGGATGGAACCCTCTTATATGTTAGATTTGCAACCTTTGTTCACATTTGCGACATTTAAAATTCTTTTGTGAGCATTATAGTGTTTTGAAAGTAAAAAAAAAAGATTCAAAATCACATCTTAAGTTGGACTAAAACACAAATTGACCAAAAAAAAAACACAAAATAGCTAAAAAAAAAAAAAAAAACACAACAAAAGACACAAAATGACCAAAAAAGACAGAAAATGACAAAAAAATACACAAAATGACCAAAATTGCTACGCTAAACAAAATAGCGTAATAAATAAAATAGAGTCACACTAGAATAAAAACAGGATCAGTTGGATGACAGGATCACACACAATCACAAGATCACATTTATGTTGGTTTTTCTTTGATTTTTTATTCTGACTTATTGATCAACATTTTGAACCAAAAAGGAACAATTATTATTAGGTCATATAGGTGAGGTTGTACTGAAAAAAATATACCAACATGGCATTTAAACATTTTTTAAGTGGTGTATACAGGCAGGATGAAAAGGACTCAAAAATGAACAAAATGAACCAAGACTCCATAGAGTTAAAGTCGAAGCAAATTTTAAAGTGAAAATTTGAAATGCCGCATTAAAGATAATGAGAATTTGAGCCGTTTTCATCAACTGGTTTAGAGTGAATAAACAAAGCTGCATAAACATGCTTTCGTCAGAAGATGACAGTGTAATATCTGGCTGTAAACTAATCCATCAGTACACATTAGAAGAAGTAGAGATTGTGTGAGTTAACCCTCTATGGTACGGTGTTGCTCTGAGGCAACATACCCATTTTTGGCCTGTCAAATTTCTACAATGCATGTTTTTCAGTGATGCGATACTTTTAAAAAAAGGGAACAGTATAGGGAACCAATAGCAATGCTTTAATTTGTCACATGACCTCCAGGCGGCCATATTTAAACCCTATTTTGCAGACTTTTCCAAAGGAAACAGCTTTGCTATTTTGCGCCACAAAAAATCACTCAAAACATAATTTCCTGGCCCATTTCCATCTGCAAAAAATATATTCCTACTGATAGGTGAGTAAACCTTCATTTTTGATAGTTTCATACACTTAGACTGTTAAAGACATTCATTTCAACAGGTCGTTGGTTCAATGGTATAATGTTACCTATACAGGCAACATTCGGTAAAGAAACCGGTTAAAAAAGTTCCTTTTATAATGTTTTTAAATTTAAAATGTTTATGTATTGTACCCTGTTGAAGCTACTGAATCTTTTACAAATGTTTATTAAATTAAATTAATTTTAAAAAACTCTCTTTTTCACTTGTGCACCGTTAAGGTACAATGTTGCCTACGAACAACAAACCCCAAAAACTTCCCAAAAAATAATTATGAAATTCTTCAGATTTTGTTTATTTAGTCTATTTTAAGACAAAAAAACACTCCAAACAGTTTTTTCCTAACTGCGTACCATAGAGAGTTAACCACAGTGCATGTATTTACTGTTGTGCCTGCCTGTCTATTGATTAAGGTCCAAAAAGTTGTGTGGGAGCTGACACTTTTTTATTATTATATCCACACTCGCCACATATAGTGCATACCCACAAAGTGGGTAACCTATGTTTAATTCTCAGAGCATCAGTCTCTCTCTCTCTCTCTCTCTCTCTCTCTCTCTCTCTCTCTCTCACACACACACACACACACTATACACACATTTTTCATTGTGTGACCTGTCTGGTTTAAATGAGTGTGCTGCAAACATTTATTTTAAAACATTCTAATAGCATCATTATAACCTTAATGAAGTCTCTGTCAGCTTGCTTTACTGTAGTTTTATCTCAAATATAAGAGCCATTTTGCTTTGATTGTTTATTTGTTTGTTTGTTTGTTTGCGCCGAATGTTTGCCTATGCAAACATCATGTGGCACTAATGGACAGGTCACCAGACTCTCACAAGGCAGACACATAGAGACAGTCAACCATTCACACTCTCTTTTACTCCATGGGCAATTTAGAGTCACCAATTTAACTTTAGCTGCTACAGTCTACAATCTACCATGTCATTTAGCAGACGCTTTTATCCAAAGCAACATACACTACTGGTCAAAAGTTTTAGAACACACCAACTTTTCCAGAATTTAATTGAAAATGATGCAGTTTAATGTCTCAGTGTACTCTGAAATTAATGCACATTTGCAACATTTAAAATTCTTTATTGAGCATGATAGTGTTTTGAAAGTAAAAAAAAGATCCAAAATCACATTTTATGTTGGACTAAAGGACTAAAAAAAGACACAAAATGACCAAAAAAAGATACAAA